>NW_026109405.1:0-41180 GCF_024516045.1 Bombus affinis | reverse complement strand
ACATTTGTCAGAAGGCAATAGGATAAAGACTTCCGGCTCCTCGGGCTGGTGCGAATATATCAATGTCCGTATGTGCCAAACCGATGGTTTGTGACACACCTTTACGCGTCTCTAGTTCGCTGCGCTCGCACGAAAGCTATAGCCTAACCTAAAACCAATCCATCTTCCGTTCATTATTCGATATGGTGGCGACATGTTTCGAATTTGCGAACGTGTGGGATCGGTTGTGAGGTTGGACCAGATTTTTTCGAGCGAGCGGAGCGAGCGAGCAACGATCACAATTTCCAACCTATACATACACCTTATATTGTCTTGCATATATTTCGTGCTTGTACCTAATTTTGTCAGCCATTTCGGACATCACGTTGCACTGTACTATGAGGAAAAGGTACTAATTATGTGAAACTATTGGTAAACCGTAAACATTTGTCAGAAGGCAATAGGATAAAGACTTCCGGCCCCTCGGGCTGGTGCGAATATTTCAATATCCGTATGTGCCAAACCGATGGTTTGTGACACACCTTTACGCGTCTCTCGTTCGCTGCGCTCGCACGAAAGCTATAGCCTAACCTAAAACCAATCCATCTTCCGTTCATTATTCGATATGGTGGCGACATGTTTCGAATTTGCGAACGTGTGGGATCGGTTGTGAGGTTGGACCAGATTTTTACGAGCGAGCGGAGCGAGCGTGCAACGGTCAAAATTTCCAAGCTATACATATACCTTATATTGCCTTGCTTATATTTCGTGCTAGTACCTAATTTTGTCAGCCATTTCGGACATCACATTGCACTGTACTATGTGGAAATAGTACTATATATGTGAAACTATTCATAAACTGTAAACATGTATCGGTAGGCAATAGGATAAATACTTCCGGCTCCTCGGGCTGTTGCGAATATTTCAATGTCCGTATGTGCCAAACCGTTGGTTTATGACACACCTATACGCGTCCCACGCTCGCTGCGCTCGCTCGAAGACTATAGCCTAACCTAAAACCAATCCATCTTGCGTTCATTATTCGATATGATGGCGACATATTTCAAATTTGCGAACGTGTCGGATCGGTTGTGAGGTTGGACTAGATTTTTTCGAGCAAGCGGAGCGAGCGAGCAACGATCACAATTTCCAACCTATACATACACCTTATATTGCCTTGCATATATGTCGTGTTATTACCTAATTTTGTCTGCCATTTCGGACATCACGTTGCACTGTACTATGAGGAAACGGTACTAATTATGTGAAACTATTGGTAAACCGTAAACATTTGTCAGAAGGCAATAGGATAAAGACTTCCGGCTCCTCGGGCTGGTGCGAATATATCAATGTCCGTATGTGCCAAACCGATGGTTTGTGACACACCTTTACGCGTCTCTAGTTCGCTGCGCTCGCACGAAAGCTATAGCCTAACCTAAAACCAATCCATCTTCCGTTCATTATTCGATATGGTGGCGACATGTTTCGAATTTGCGAACGTGTGGGAACGGTTGTGAGGTTGGACCAGATTTTTACGAGCGAGCGGAGCGAGCGTGCAACGGTCAAAATTTCCAAGCTATACATATACCTTATATTGCCTTGCTTATATTTCGTGCTAGTACCTAATTTTGTCAGCCATTTCGGACATCACATTGCACTGTACTATGTGGAAATAGTACTATATATGTGAAACTATTCATAAACTGTAAACATGTATCGGTAGGCAATAGGATAAATACTTCCGGCTCCTCGGGCTGTTGCGAATATTTCAATGTCCGTATGTGCCAAACCGTTGGTTTATGACACACCTATACGCGTCACTCGCTCGCTGCTCTCGCTCGAAAACTATAGCCTAACCTAAAACCAATCCATCTTGCGTTCATTATTCGATATGATGGCGACATATTTCAAATTTGCGAACGTGTCGGATCGGTTGTGGGGTTGGACTAGATTTTTACGAGCGAGCGGAGCGAGCGAGCAACGGTCACAATTTCCAAGCTATACATACACCTTATATTGTCTTGCATATATTTCGTGCTTGTACCTAATTTTGTCAGCCATTTCGGACATCACGTTGCACTGTACTATGAGGAAACGGTACTAATTATGTGAAAATATTGGTAAACCGTAAACATTTGTCAGAAGGCAATAGGATAAAGACTTCCGGCTCCTCGGGCTGGTGCGAATATATCAATGTCCGTATGTGCCAAACCGATGGTTTGTGACACACCTTTACGCGTCTCTAGTTCGCTGCGCTCGCACGAAAGCTATAGCCTAACCTAAAACCAATCCATCTTCCGTTCATTATTCGATATGGTGGCGACATGTTTCGAATTTGCGAACGTGTGGGATCGGTTGTGAGGTTGGACCAGATTTTTTCGAGCGAGCGGAGCGAGCGAGCAACGATCACAATTTCCAACCTATACATACACTTTATATTGTCTTGCATATATTTCGTGCTTGTACCTAATTTTGTCAGCCATTTCGGACATCACGTTGCACTGTACTATGAGGAAACGGTACTAATTATGTGAAACTATTGGTAAACCGTAAACATTTGTCAGAAGGCAATAGGATAAAGACATCCGGCTCCTCGGGCTGGTGCGAATATTTCAATTTCCGTATGAGCCAAACCGTTGGTTTATGACACACCTATACGCGTCCCACGCTCGCTGCGCTCGCACGAAAGCTATAGCCTAACCTAAAACCAATCCATCTTGCGTTCATTATTCGATATGATGGCGACATATTTCAAATTTGCGAACGTGTCGGATCGGTTGTGGGGTTGGACTAGATTTTTACGAGCGAGCGGAGCGAGCGAGCAACGGTCACAATTTCCAAGCTATACATATACCATATATTGTCTTGCATATATTTCGTGCTTGTACCTAATTTTGTCAGCCATTTCGGACATCACGTTGCACTGTACTATGAGGGAACGGTACTAATTATGTGAAACTATTCATAAACTGTAAACATTTGTCAGTAGTCAATAGGATAAAGACATCCGGCTCCTCGGGCTGGTGCGAATATTTCAATGTCCGTATGAGCCAAACCGTTGGTTTATGACACACCTATACGCGTCCCACGCTCGCTGCGCTCGCTCGAAGACTATAGCCTAACCTAAAACCAATCCATCTTGCGTTCATTATTCGATATGATGGCGACATATTTCAAATTTGCGAACGTGTCGGATCGGTTGTGAGGTTGGGCTAGATTTTTTCGAGCAAGCGGAGCGAGCGAGCAACGATCACAATTTCCAACCTATACATACACCTTATATTGCCTTGCATATATGTCGTGTTATTACCTAATTTTGTCTGCCATTTCGGACATCACGTTGCACTGTACTATGAGGAAACGGTACTAATTATGTGAAACTATTGGTAAACCGTAAACATTTGTCAGAAGGCAATAGGATAAAGACTTCCGGCTCCTCGGGCTGGTGCGAATATATCAATGTCCGTATGTGCCAAACCGATGGTTTGTGACACACCTTTACGCGTCTCTCGTTCGCTGCGCTCGCACGAAAGCTATAGCCTAACCTAAAACCAATCCATCTTCCGTTCATTATTCGATATGGTGGCGACATGTTTCGAATTTGCGAACGTGTGGGATCGGTTGTGAGGTTGGACCAGATTTTTACGAGCGAGCGGAGCGAGCGTGCAACGGTCAAAATTTCCAAGCTATACATATACCTTATATTGCCTTGCTTATATTTCGTGCTAGTACCTAATTTTGTCAGCCATTTCGGACATCACATTGCACTGTACTATGTGGAAATAGTACTATATATGTGAAACTATTCATAAACTGTAAACATGTATCGGTAGGCAATAGGATAAATACTTCCGGCTCCTCGGGCTGGTGCGAATATTTCAATGTCCGTATGTGCCAAACCGTTGGTTTATGACACACCTATACGCGTCACTCGCTCGCTGCGCTCGCTCGAAAACTATAGCCTAACCTAAAACCAATCCATCTTGCGTTCATTATTCGATATGATGGCGACATATTTCAAATTTGCGAACGTGTCGGATCGGTTGTGGGGTTGGACTAGATTTTTACGAGCGAGCGGAGCGAGCGAGCAACGGTCACAATTTCCAAGCTATACATACACCTTATATTGTCTTGCATATATTTCGTGCTTGTACATAATTTTGTCAGCCATTTCGGACATCACGTTGCACTGTACTATGAGGAAACGGTACTAATTATGTGAAAATATTGGTAAACCGTAAACATTTGTCAGAAGGCAATAGGATAAAGACTTCCGGCTCCTCGGGCTGGTGCGAATATATCAATGTCCGTATGTGCCAAACCGATGGTTTGTGACACACCTTTACGCGTCTCTAGTTCGCTGCGCTCGCACGAAAGCTATAGCCTAACCTAAAACCAATCCATCTTCCGTTCATTATTCGATATGGTGGCGACATGTTTCGAATTTGCGAACGTGTGGGATCGGTTGTGAGGTTGGACCAGATTTTTTCGAGCGAGCGGAGCGAGCGAGCAACGATCACAATTTCCAACCTATACATACACCTTATATTGTCTTGCATATATTTCGTGCTTGTACCTAATTTTGTCAGCCATTTCGGACATCACGTTGCACTGTACTATGAGGAAAAGGTACTAATTATGTGAAACTATTGGTAAACCGTAAACATTTGTCAGAAGGCAATAGGATAAAGACTTCCGGCCCCCCGGGCTGGTGCGAATATTTCAATATCCGTATGTGCCAAACCGATGGTTTGTGACACACCTTTACGCGTCTCTCGTTCGCTGCGCTCGCACGAAAGCTATAGCCTAACCTAAAACCAATCCATCTTGCGTTCATTATTCGATATGATGGCGACATATTTCAAATTTGCGAACGTGTCGGATCGGTTGTGGGGTTGGACTAGATTTTTACGAGCGAGCGGAGCGAGCGAGCAACGGTCACAATTTCCAAGCTATACATATACCATATATTGTCTTGCATATATTTCGTGCTTGTACCTAATTTTGTCAGCCATTTCGGACATCACGTTGCACTGTACTATGAGGAAACGGTACTAATTATGTGAAACTATTCATAAACTGTAAACATTTGTCAGTAGTCAATAGGATAAAGACATCCGGCTCCTCGGGCTGGTGCGAATATTTCAATGTCCGTATGAGCCAAACCGTTGGTTTATGACACACCTATACGCGTCCCACGCTCGCTGCGCTCGCTCGAAGACTATAGCCTAACCTAAAACCAATCCATCTTGCGTTCATTATTCGATATGATGGCGACATATTTCAAATTTGCGAACGTGTCGGATCGGTTGTGAGGTTGGACTAGATTTTTTCGAGCAAGCGGAGCGAGCGAGCAACGATCACAATTTCCAACCTATACATACACCTTATATTGCCTTGCATATATGTCGTGTTATTACCTAATTTTGTCTGCCATTTCGGACATCACGTTGCACTGTACTATGAGGAAACGGTACTAATTATGTGAAACAATTGGTAAACCGTAAACATTTGTCAGAAGGCAATAGGATAAAGACTTCCGGCTCCTCGGGCTGGTGCGAATATATCAATGTCCGTATGTGCCAAACCGATGGTTTGTGACACACCTTTACGCGTCTCTCGTTCGCTGCGCTCGCACGAAAGCTATAGCCTAACCTAAAACCAATCCATCTTCCGTTCATTATTCGATATGGTGGCGACATGTTTCGAATTTGCGAACGTGTGGGATCGGTTGTGAGGTTGGACCAGATTTTTACGAGCGAGCGGAGCGAGCGTGCAACGGTCAAAATTTCCAAGCTATACATATACCTTATATTGCCTTGCTTATATTTCGTGCTAGTACCTAATTTTGTCAGCCATTTCGGACATCACATTGCACTGTACTATGTGGAAATAGTACTATATATGTGAAACTATTCATAAACTGTAAACATGTATCGGTAGGCAATAGGATAAATACTTCCGGCTCCTCGGGCTGTTGCGAATATTTCAATGTCCGTATGTGCCAAACCGTTGGTTTATGACACACCTATACGCGTCCCACGCTCGCTGCGCTCGCTCGAAGACTATAGCCTAACCTAAAACCAATCCATCTTGCGTTCATTATTCGATATGATGGCGACATATTTCAAATTTGCGAACGTGTCGGATCGGTTGTGAGGTTGGACTAGATTTTTTCGAGCAAGCGGAGCGAGCGAGCAACGATCACAATTTCCAACCTATACATACACCTTATATTGCCTTGCATATATGTCGTGTTATTACCTAATTTTGTCTGCCATTTCGGACATCACGTTGCACTGTACTATGAGGAAACGGTACTAATTATGTGAAACTATTGGTAAACCGTAAACATTTGTCAGAAGGCAATAGGATAAAGACTTCCGGCTCCTCGGGCTGGTGCGAATATATCAATGTCCGTATGTGCCAAACCGATGGTTTGTGACACACCTTTACGAGTCTCTCGTTCGCTGCGCTCGCACGAAAGCTATAGCCTAACCTAAAACCAATCCATCTTCCGTTCATTATTCGATATGGTGGCGACATGTTTCGAATTTGCGAACGTGTGGGATCGGTTGTGAGGTTGGACCAGATTTTTACGAGCGAGCGGAGCGAGCGTGCAACGGTCAAAATTTCCAAGCTATACATATACCTTATATTGCCTTGCTTATATTTCGTGCTAGTACCTAATTTTGTCAGCCATTTCGGACATCACATTGCACTGTACTATGTGGAAATAGTACTATATATGTGAAACTATTCATAAACTGTAAACATGTATCGGTAGGCAATAGGATAAATACTTCCGGCTCCTCGGGCTGTTGCGAATATTTCAATGTCCGTATGTGCCAAACCGTTGGTTTATGACACACCTATACGCGTTACTCGCTCGCTGCGCTCGCTCGAAAACTATAGCCTAACCTAAAACCAATCCATCTTGCGTTCATTATTCGATATGATGGCGACATATTTCAAATTTGCGAACGTGTCGGATCGGTTGTGGGGTTGGACTAGATTTTTACGAGCGAGCGGAGCGAGCGAGCAACGGTCACAATTTCCAAGCTATACATATACCATATATTGTCTTGCATATATTTCGTGCTTGTACCTAATTTTGTCTGCCATTTCGGACATCACGTTGCACTGTACTATGAGGAAACGGTACTAATTATGTGAAACTATTGGTAAACCGTATACATTTGTCAGAAGGCAATAGGATAAAGACTTCCGGCTCCTCGGGCTGGTGCGAATATTTCAATGTCCGTATGTGCCAAACCGTTGGTTTATGACACACCTATACGCGTCACTCGCTCGCTGCGCTCGCTCGAACACTATAGCCTAACCTAAAACCAATCCATCTCGCGTTCATTATTCGATATGATGGCGACATATTTCAAATTTGCGAACGTGTCGGATCGGTTGTGGGGTTGGACTAGATTTTTACGAGCGAGCGGAGCGAGCGAGCAACGGTCACAATTTCCAAGCTATACATACACCTTATATTGTCTTGCATATATTTCGTGCTTGTACCTAATTTTGTCAGCCATTTCGGACATCACGTTACACTGTACTATGAGGAAACGGTACTAATTATGTGAAAATATTGGTAAACCGTAAACATTTGTCAGAAGGCAATAGGATAAAGACTTCCGGCTCCTCGGGCTGGTGCGAATATATCAATGTCCGTATGTGCCAAACCGATGGTTTGTGACACACCTTTACGCGTCTCTAGTTCGCTGCGCTCGCACGAAAGCTATAGCCTAACCTAAAACCAATCCATCTTCCGTTCATTATTCGATATGGTGGCGACATGTTTCGAATTTGCGAACGTGTGGGATCGGTTGTGAGGTTGGACTAGATTTTTTCGAGCAAGCGGAGCGAGCGAGCAACGATCACAATTTCCAACCTATACATACACCTTATATTGCCTTGCATATATGTCGTGTTATTACCTAATTTTGTCTGCCATTTCGGACATCACGTTGCACTGTACTATGAGGAAACGGTACTAATTATGTGAAACTATTGGTAAACCGTAAACATTTGTCAGAAGGCAATAGGATAAAGACTTCCGGCTCCTCGGGCTGGTGCGAATATATCAATGTCCGTATGTGCCAAACCGATGGTTTGTGACACACCTTTACGCGTCTCTCGTTCGCTGCGCTCGCACGAAAGCTATAGCCTAACATAAAACCAATCCATCTTCCGTTCATTATTCGATATGGTGGCGACATATTTCAAATTTGCGAACGTGTCGGATCGGTTGTGAGGTTGGGCTAGATTTTTTCGAGCAAGCGGAGCGAGCGAGCAACGATCACAATTTCCAACCTATACATACACCTTATATTGTCTTGCATATATGTCGTGTTATTACCTAATTTTGTCTGCCATTTCGGACATCACGTTGCACTGTACTATGAGGAAACGGTACTAATTATGTGAAACTATTGGTAAACCGTAAACATTTGTCAGAAGGCAATAGGATAAAGACTTCCGGCTCCTCGGGCTGGTGCGAATATATCAATGTCCGTATGTGCCAAACCGATGGTTTGTGACACACCTTTACGCGTCTCTCGTTCGCTGCGCTCGCACGAAAGCTATAGCCTAACCTAAAACCAATCCATCTTCCGTTCATTATTCGATATGGTGGCGACATGTTTCGAATTTGCGAACGTGTGGGATCGGTTGTGAGGTTGGACCAGATTTTTACGAGCGAGCGGAGCGAGCGTGCAACGGTCAAAATTTCCAAGCTATACATATACCTTATATTGCCTTGCTTATATTTCGTGCTAGTACCTAATTTTGTCAGCCATTTCGGACATCACATTGCACTGTACTATGTGGAAATAGTACTATATATGTGAAACTATTCATAAACTGTAAACATGTATCGGTAGGCAATAGAATAAATACTTCCGGCTCCTCGGGCTGTTGCGAATATTTCAATGTCCGTATGTGCCAAACCGTTGGATTATGACACACCTATACGCGTCACTCGCTCGCTGCGCTCGCTCGAAAACTATAGCCTAACCTAAAACCAATCCATCTTGCGTTCATTTTTCGATATGATGGCGACATATTTCAAATTTGCGAACGTGTCGGATCGGTTGTGGGGTTGGACTAGATTTTTACGAGCGAGCGGAGCGAGCGAGCAACGGTCACAATTTCCAAGCTACACATACACCTTATATTGTCTTGCATATATTTCGTGCTTGTACCTAATTTTGTCAGCCATTTCGGACATCACGTTGCACTGTACTATGAGGAAACGGTACTAATTATGTGAAAATATTGGTAAACCGTAAACATTTGTCAGAAGGCAATAGGATAAAGACTTCCGGCTCCTCGGGCTGGTGCGAATATATCAATGTCCGTATGTGCCAAACCGATGGTTTGTGACACACCTTTACGCGTCTCTAGTTCGCTGCGCTCGCACGAAAGCTATAGCCTAACCTAAAACCAATCCATCTTCCGTTCATTATTCGATATGGTGGCGACATGTTTCGAATTTGCGAACGTGTGGGATCGGTTGTGAGGTTGGACCAGATTTTTTCGAGCGAGCGGAGCGAGCGAGCAACGATCACAATTTCCAACCTATACATACACTTTATATTGTCTTGCATATATTTCGTGCTTGTACCTAATTTTGTCAGCCATTTCGGACATCACGTTGCACTGTACTATGAGGAAAAGGTACTAATTATGTGAAACTATTGGTAAACCGTAAACATTTGTCAGAAGGCAATAGGATAAAGACTTCCGGCCCCTCGGGCTGGTGCGAATATTTCAATATCCGTATGTGCCAAACCGATGGTTTCTGACACACCTTTACGCGTCTCTCGTTCGCTGCGCTCGCACGAAAGCTATAGCCTAACCTAAAACCAATCCATCTTGCGTTCATTATCCGATATGATGGCGACATATTTCAAATTTGCGAACGTGTCGGATCGGTTGTGGGGTTGGACTAGATTTTTACGTGCGAGCGGAGCGAGCGAGCAACGGTCACAATTTCCAAGCTATACATATACCATATATTGTCTTGCATATATTTCGTGCTTGTACCTAATTTTGTCAGCCATTTCGGACATCACGTTGCACTGTACTATGAGGAAACGGTACTAATTATGTGAAACTATTGGTAAACCGTAAACATTTGTCAGAAGGCAATAGGATAAAAACTTCCGGCTCCTCGGGCTGGTGCGAATATTTCTTTGTCCGTATGTGCCAAACCGTTGGTTTGTGACACACCTTTACGCGTCTCTCGTTCGCTGCGCTCGCACGAAAGCTATGGCCTAACCTAAAACCAATCCATCTTCCGTTCATTATTCGATATGGTGGCGACATATTTCGAATTTGCGAACGTGTGGGATCGGTTGTGAGGTTGGACTAGATTTTTACGAGCGAGCGGAGCGAGCGAGCAACGGTCACAATTTCCAAGCTATACATATACCTTATATTGCCTTCCATATATTTCGTGTTATTACCAAATTTTGTCAGCCATTTCGGACATCACATTGCACTGTACTATGAGGAAATAGTACTATTTATGTGAAACTATTCATAAACTGTAAACATTTGTCAGTAGTCAATAGGATAAAGACATCCGGCTCCTCGGGCTGGTGCGAATATTTCAATGTCCGTATGAGCCAAACCGTTGGTTTATGACACACCTATACGCGTCCCACGCTCGCTGCGCTCGCTCGAAAACTATAGCCTAACCTAAAACCAATCCATCTTGCGTTCATTATTCGATATGATGGCGACATATTTCAAATTTGCGAACGTGTCGGATCGGTTGTGAGGTTGGACCAGATTTTTACGAGCGAGCGGAGCGAGCGTGCAACGGTCACAATTTCCAAGCTATACATATACCTTATATTGCCTTGCTTATATTTCGTGCTAGTACCTAATTTTGTCAGCCATTTCAGACATAACATTGCACTGTACTATGTGGAAATAGTACTATTTATGTGAAACTATTCATAAACTGTAAACATGTATCGGTAGGCAATAGGATAAATACTTCCGGCTCCTCGGGCTGGTGCGAATATTTCAATGTCCGTATGTGCCAAACCGTTGGTTTCTGACACACCTTTACGCGTCTCTCGCTCGACGCGCTCGCTCGAAAACTATAGCCTAACCTAAAACCAATCCATCTTGCGTTCATTATTCGATATGATGGCTACATATTTCAAATTTGCGAACGTGTTGGATCGGTTGTGAGGTTGTTCTAGATTTTTGCGAGCGAGCGGAGCGAGCGAGCAACGGTCACAATTTCCAAGCTATACATATACCATATATTGCCTGGCATATATTTCGTGTTATTACCTAATTTTGTCAGCCATTTCGGACATCACATTGCACTGCACTATGTGGAAGTAGTACTATTTATGTGAAACTATTCATAAACTGTAAACATGTGTCGGTAGGCAATAGGATAAATACTTCCGGCTCCTCGGGCTGGTGCGAATATTTCAATGTCCGTATGTGCCAAACCGTTGGTTTATGACACACCTTTACGCGTCTCTCGCTCGACGCGCTCGCTCGAAAACTATAGCCTAACCTAAAACCAATCCATCTTGCGTTCATTATTCGATATTATGGCGACGTATTTCAAATTTGCGAACGTGTCGGATCGGTTGTGAGGTTGGACTCGATTTTTACGAGCGAGCGGAGCGAATGAGCAACGGTCACAATTTCCAAGCTATACATATACCATATATTGCCTTGCATATATTTCGTGCTAGTACCTAATTGTGTCAGCCATTTCGGACATCACATTGCACTGTACTATGAGGAAACGGTACTAATTATGTGAAACTATTGGTAAACCGTAAACATTTGTCAGAAGGCAATAGGATAAAGACTTCCGGATCCTCGGGCTGGTGCGAATATTTCAATGTCCGTATGTGCCAAACCGTTGGTTTGGGACACACCTTTACGCGTCTCTCGCTCGCTGCGCTCGCACGAAAGCTGTAGCCTAACATAAACCAATCCATCTTCCGTTCATTATTCGATATGGTGGCGACAAGTTTCGAATGTGCGAACGTGTGGGATCGGTTGTGAGGTTGGACCAGATTTTTACGAGCGAGCGGAGCGAGCGTGCAACGGTCACAATTTCCGAGCTATACATATACCTTATATTGCCTTGCTTATATTTCTTATTATTACCAACTTTTGTCAGCCATTTTGGACATCACATTGCACTGTTATATGTGGAAATAGTACTATTTATGTGAAACTATTCATAAACTGTAAGCATTTGTCAGTAGGCAATAGGATAAATACTTCCGGCTCCTCGGGCTGGTGCGAATATTTCAATGTCCGTATGTGCCAAACCGTTGGTTTGTGACACACCTTTACGCGTCTCTCACTCGCTGCGCTCGCTCGAAAGCTATAGCCTAACCTAAAAGCAATCCCTCTTGCGTTAGTCATTCGACATGAAGGCGACTTATTTCAAATTTGGGAACGTGTCGGATCGAATGTGAGGTTGGACCAGATTTTTACGAGCGAGCGGAGCGAGCGAGCAACGATCACAATTTCCAACCTATACATACACCTTATATTGCCTTGCATATATGTCGTGTTATTACCTAATTTTGTCTGCCATTTCGGACATCACATTGCACTGTACTATGAGGAAACGGTACTAATTATGTGAAACGGTTGGTAAACCGTAAACATTTGTCAGAAGGCAATAGGATAAAGACTTTCGGCTCCTTGGGCTGGTGCGAATATTTCAATGTCCGTATGTGCCAAACCGTTGGTTTGTGACACACCTTTACGCGGCTCTCGCACGCTGCGCTCGCACGAAAGCTATAGCCTAACCTAAAACCAATCCATCTTCCGTTCATTATTCGATATGGTGGCGACATGTTTCGAATTTGCGAACGTGTGGGATCGGTTGTGAGGTTGGACCAGATTTTTACGAGCGAGCGGAGCGTGCGTGCAACGGTCACAATTTCCAAGCTATACATATACCTTATATTGCCTTGCTTATATTTCGTGCTAGTACCTAATTTTGTCAGCGATTTCGGACATCACATTGCTCTGTACTATGAGGAAACTGTACTAATTATGTGAAACTATTGTTAAACCGTAAACATTTGTCAGAAGGCTATAGAATAAATACTTCCGGCTCCTCGGGCTGGTGCGAATATTTCAATGTCCGTATGTGCCAAACCGTTGGTTTGTGACACACCATTACGCGTCTCTCGCTCGCTGCGCTCGCTCGAAAGCTATAGCCTAACCTAAAACCAATCCATCTTCCGTTCATTATTGGATATGGTGGCGACATATTTCAAATTTGCGAACGTGTCGGATCGCTTGTGAGGTTGGACTATATTTTTACGAGCGAGCGGAGCGAGCGAGCAACGGTCACAATTTCCAAGCTATACATATACCTTATATTGCCTTCCATATATTTCGTGTTATTACCAGATTTTGTCAGCCATTTCGGACATCACATTGCACTGTACTATGTGGAAATAGTACTATTTATGTGAAACTATTGGTAAACTGTAAACATTTGTCAGTAGCAATAGGATAAAGACTTCCGGCTCCTCGGGCTGGTGCGAATATTTCAATGTCCGTATGTGCCAAACCGATGGATTGTGACACACCTCTCCGCGTCCCTCGCTCGCCGTGCTCGCTCGAAAGCTATAGCCTAACCTAAAAACAATCCCTCTTGCGTTAGTCATTCGACATGGAGGCGACTTATTTCAAATTTGGGAACGTGTCGGATCGGATGTGAGGTTGGACTAGATTTTTACGAGCGAGCGGAGCGAGCGAGCAACGGTCACAATTTCCAAGCTATACATATACCTTATATTGCCTTCCATATATTTCGTGTTATTACCTAATTTTGTCAGCCATTTCGGACATCACATTGCACTGTACTATGTGGAAATAGTACTATTTATGTGAAACTATTCATAAACAGTAAACATGTGTCGGTAGGCAATAGGATAAATACTTCCGGCTCCTCGGGCTGGTGCGAATATTTCAATGTCCGTATGTGCCAAACCGTTGGTATGTGACACACATTTACGCGTCGCTCGCTCGCTGCGCTCGCTCGAAGACTATAGCCTAACCTAAAACCAATCCATCTTGCGTTCATTATTCGATATGGTGGCGACATATTTCAAATTTGCGAACGTGTGGGATCGGTTGTGAGGTTGGACTAGATTTTTACGAGCGAGCGGAGCGAGCGAGCAACGGTCACAATTTCCAAGCTATACATATACCTTATATTGCCTTCCATATATTTCGTGTTATTACCTAATTTTGTCAGCCATTTCGGACATCACATTGCACTGTACTATGAGGAAATAGTACTATTTATGTGAAACTATTCATAAACTGTAAACATGTGTCGGTAGGCAATAGGATAAATACTTCCGGCTCCTCGGGCTGGTGCGAATATTTCAATGTCCGTATGTGCCAAACCGTTGGTTTATGACACACCTTTACGCGTCGCTCGCTCGCTGCGCTCGCTCGAAAACTATAGCCTAACCTAAAACCAATCCATCTTCCGTCATTCTTCGATATGGTGGCGACATATTTCAAATTTGCGAACGTGACGGATCGGTTGTGAGGTTGGACTAGATTTTTGCGAGCGAGCGGAGCGAGCGAGAAACGGTCACAATTTCCAAGCTATACATATACCTTATATTGACTTCCATATATTTCGTGTTATTACCTAATTTTGTCTGGCATTTCGGACATCACATTGCACTGTACTATGAGGAAATAGTACTATTTATGTGAAACTATTCATAAACTGTAAACATGTATCGGTAGGCAATAGGATAAATACTTCCGGCTCCTCGGGCTGGTGCGAATATTTCAATGTCCGTATGTGCCAAACCGTTGGTTTCTGACACACCTTTACGCGTCTCTCGCTCGACGCGCTCGCTCGAAAACTATAGCCTAACCTAAAACCAATCCATCTTGCGTTCATTATTCGATATGATGGCTACATATTTCAAATTTGCGAACGTGTTGGATCGGTTGTGAGGTTGTACTAGATTTTTGCGAGCGAGCGGAGCGAGCGAGCAACGGTCACAATTTCCAAGCTATACATATACCATATATTGCCTGGCATATATTTCGTGTTATTACCTAATTTTGTCAGCCATTTCGGACATCACATTGCACTGCACTATGTGGAAGTAGTACTATTTATGTGAAACTATTCATAAACTGTAAACATGTGTCGGTAGGCAATAGGATAAATACTTCCGGCTCCTCGGGCTGGTGCGAATATTTCAATGTCCGTATGTGCCAAACCGTTGGTTTATGACACACCTTTACGCGTCTCTCGCTCGACGCGCTCGCTCGAAAACTATAGCCTAACCTAAAACCAATCCATCTTGCGTTCATTATTCGATATTATGGCGACGTATTTCAAATTTGCGAACGTGTCGGATCGGTTGTGAGGTTGGACTCGATTTTTACGAGCGAGCGGAGCGAATGAGCAACGGTCACAATTTCCAAGCTATACATATACCATATATTGCCTTGCATATATTTCGTGCTAGTACCTAATTGTGTCAGCCATTTCGGACATCACATTGCACTGTACTATGAGGAAACGGTACTAATTATGTGAAACTATTGGTAAACCGTAAACATTTGTCAGAAGGCAATAGGATAAAGACTTCCGGATCCTCGGGCTGGTGCGAATATTTCAATGTCCGTATGTGCCAAACCGTTGGTTTGGGACACACCTTTACGCGTCTCTCGCTCGCTGCGCTCGCACGAAAGCTGTAGCCTAACATAAACCAATCCATCTTCCGTTCATTATTCGATATGGTGGCGACAAGTTTCGAATGTGCGAACGTGTGGGATCGGTTGTGAGGTTGGACCAGATTTTTACGAGCGAGCGGAGCGAGCGTGCAACGGTCACAATTTCCGAGCTATACATATACCTTATATTGCCTTGCTTATATTTCTTATTATTACCAACTTTTGTCAGCCATTTTGGACATCACATTGCACTGTTATATGTGGAAATAGTACTATTTATGTGAAACTATTCATAAACTGTAAGTATTTGTCAGTAGGCAATAGGATAAATACTTCCGGCTCCTCGGGCTGGTGCGAATATTTCAATGTCCGTATGTGCCAAACCGTTGGTTTGTGACACACCTTTACGCGTCTCTCACTCGCTGCGCTCGCTCGAAAGCTATAGCCTAACCTAAAAGCAATCCCTCTTGCGTTAGTCATTCGACATGAAGGCGACTTATTTCAAATTTGGGAACGTGTCGGATCGAATGTGAGGTTGGACCAGATTTTTACGAGCGAGCGGAGCGAGCGAGCAACGGTCACAATTTCCAAGCTATACATATACCTTATATTGACTTCCATATATTTCGTGTTATTACCTAATTTTGTCTGGCATTTCGGACATCACATTGCACTGTACTATGAGGAAACGGTACTAATTATGTGAAACTGTTGGTAAACCGTATACATTTGTCAGAAGGCAATAGGATAAAGACTTTCGGCTCCTCGGGCTGGTGCGAATATTTCAATGTCCGTATGTGCCAAACCGTTGGTTTGTGACACACCTTTACGCGGCACTCGCTCGCTGCGCTCGCACGAAAGCTATAGCCTAACCTAAAAACAATCCCTCTTGCGTTAGTCATTCGACATGGAGGCGACTTATTTCAAATTTGGGAACGTGTCGGATCGGATGTGAGGTTGGACTAGATTTTTACGAGCGAGCGGAGCGAGCGAGCAACGGTCACAATTTCCAAGCTATACATATACCTTATATTGCCTTCCATATATTTCGTGTTATTACCAAATTTTGTCAGCCATTTCGGACATCACATTGCACTGTACTATGAGGAAACGGTACTAATTATGTGAAACTATTATTAGACCGTAAACATTTGTCAGAAGGCAATAGAATAAAGACTTCCGGCTCCTCGGGCTGGTGCGAATATTTCAAAGTCCCCATGTGCCAAACCGTTTGATTGTGACACACCTCTCCGCGTCCCTCGCTCGTCATGCTCGCTCGAAAGCTATAGCCTAACCTAAAACCAATCCAGCTTCCGTTCATTATTTGATATGGTGGCGACATGTCTCGAATTTGCGAACGTGTCGGATCGGTTGTGAGGTTGGACCAGATTTTTACGAGCGAGCGGAGCGAGCGAGCAACGGTCACAATTTCCAAGCTATACATATACCTTATATTGCCTTCCATATATTTCGTGTTATTACCTAATTTTGTCAGCCATTTCGGACATCACATTGCACTGTACTATGTGGAAATAGTACTATTTATGTGAAACTATTCATAAACAGTAAACATGTGTCGGTAGGCAATAGGATAAATACTTCCGGCTCCTCGGGCTGGTGCGAATATTTCAATGTCCGTATGTGCCAAACCGTTGGTATGTGACACACATTTACGCGTCGCTCGCTCGCTGCGCTCGCTCGAAGACTATAGCCTAACCTAAAACCAATCCATCTTGCGTTCATTATTCGATATGGTGGCGACATATTTCAAATTTGCGAACGTGTGGGATCGGTTGTGAGGTTGGACTAGATTTTTACGAGCGAGCAGAGCGAGCGAGCAACGGTCACAATTTCCAAGCTATACATATACCTTATATTGCCTTGCATATATTTCGTGTTATTACCTAATTTTGTCAGCCATTTCGGACATCACATTGCACTGTACTATGAGGAAATAGTACTATTTATGTGAAACTATTCATAAACTGTAAACATGTGTCGGTAGGCAATAGGATAAATACTTCCGGCTCCTCGGGCTGGTGCGAATATTTCAATGTCCGTATGTGCCAAACCGTTGGTTTATGACACACCTTTACGCGTCGTTCGCTCGCTGCGCTCGCTCGAAAACTATAGCCTAACCTAAAACCAATCCATCTTCCGTCATTCTTCGATATGGTGGCGACATATTTCAAATTTGCGAACGTGACGGATCGGTTGTGAGGTTGGACTAGATTTTTGCGAGCGAGCGGAGCGAGCGAGAAACGGTCACAATTTCCAAGCTATACATATACCTTATATTGACTTCCATATATTTCGTGTTATTACCTAATTTTGTCTGGCATTTCGGACATCACATTGCACTGTACTATGAGGAAACGGTACTAATTATGTGAAACTGTTGGTAAACCGTAAACATTTGTCAGAAGGCAATAGGATAAATACTTCCGGCTCCTCGGGCTGGTGCGAATATTTCAATGTCCGTATGTGCCAAACCGTTGGTATGTGACACACATTTACGCGTCGCTCGCTCGCTGCGCTCGCTCGAAGACTATAGCCTAACCTAAAACCAATCCATCTTGCGTTCATTATTCGATATGGTGGCGACATATTTCAAATTTGCGAACGTGTGGGATCGGTTGTGAGGTTGGACTAGATTTTTACGAGCGAGCGGAGCGAGCGAGCAACGGTCACAATTTCCAAGCTATACATATACCTTATATTGCCTTCCATATATTTCGTGTTATTACCTAATTTTGTCAGCCATTTCGGACATCACATTGCACTGTAATATGAGGAAATAGTACTATTTATGTGAAACTATTCATAAACTGTAAACATGTGTCGGTAGGCAATAGGATAAATACTTCCGGCTCCTCGGGCTGGTGCGAATATTTCAATGTCCGTATGTGCCAAACCGTTGGTTTATGACACACCTTTACGCGTCGCTCGCTCGCTGCGCTCGCTCGAAAACTATAGCCTAACCTAAAACCAATCCATCTTCCGTCATTCTTCGATATGGTGGCGACATATTTCAAATTTGCGAACGTGACGGATCGGTTGTGAGGTTGGACTAGATTTTTGCGAGCGAGCGGAGCGAGCGAGAAACGGTCACAATTTCCAAGCAATACATATACCTTATATTGCCTTGCTTATATTTCTTATTGTTACCTACTTTTGTCAGCAATTTTGGACATCACATTGCACTGTTATATGTGGAAATAGTACTATTTATGTGAAACTATTCATAAACTGTAAACATTTGTCAGTAGGCAATAGGATAAAGACTTCCGGCTCCTCGGGCTGGTGCGAATATTTCAATGTCCGTATGTGCCAAACCGTTGGTTTGTGACACACCTTTACGCGTCTCTCGCTCGCCGCGCTCGCACGAAAGCTATAGCCTAACCTAAAACCAATCCATCTTCCGTTCATTATTGGATATGGTGGCGACATATTTCAAATTTGCGAACGTGTCGGATCGCTTGTGAGCTTGGACTAGATTTTTTCGAGCGAGCGGAGCGAGCGAGCAACGATCACAATTTCCAACCTATACATACACCTTATATTGACTTCCATATATTTCGTGTTATTACCTAATTTTGTCTAGCATTTCGGACATCACATTGCACTGTACTATGAGGAAACGGTACTAATTACGTGAAACTGTTGCTAAACCGTAAACATTTGTCAGAAGGCAATAGGATAAAGACTTTCGGCTCCTCGGGCTGGTGCGAATATTTCAATGTCCGTATGTGCCAAACCGTTGGTTTGTGACACACCTTTACGTGGCTCTCGCTCGCTGCGCTCGCACGAAAGCTATAGCCTAACCTAAAAACAATCCCTCTTGCGTTAGTCATTCGACATGGAGGCGACTTATTTCAAATTTGGGAACGTGTCGGATCGGATGTGAGGTTGGACTAGATTTTTACGAGCGAGCGGAGCGAGCGAGCAACGGTCACAATTTCCAAGCTATACATATACCTTATATTGCCTTCCATATATTTCGTGTTATTACCAAATTTTGTCAGCCATTTCGGACATCACATTGCACTGTACTATGAGGAAACGGTACTAATTATGTGAAACTATTATTAGACCGTAAACATTTGTCAGAAGGCAATAGAATAAAGACTTCCGGCTCCTCGGGCTGGTGCGAATATTTCAAAGTACCCATGTGCCAAACCGTTTGATCGTGACACACCTCTCCGCGTCCCTCGCTCGTCATGCTCGCTCGAAAGCTATAGCCTAACCTAAAACCAATCCAGCTTCCGTTCATTATTTGATATGGTGGCGACATGTCTCGAATTTGCGAACGTGTCGGATCGGTTGTGAGGTTGGACCAGATTTTTACGAGCGAGCGGAGCGAGCGTGCAGCAGTCACAATTTCCAAGCTATACATATACCTTATATGGCCTTGCATATATTTCGTGTTAGTACCTAATATAGTCAGCCATTTCGGACATCACATTGCACTGTACTATGAGGAAATAGTACTATTTATGTGAAACTATTCATAAACTGTAAACATGTGTCGGTAGGCAATAGGATAAATACTTCCGGCTCCTCGGGCTGGTGCGAATATTTCAATGTCCGTATGTGCCAAACCGTTGGTTTATGACACACCTTTACGCGTCGCTCGCTCGCTGCGCTCGCTCGAAAACTATAGCCTAACCTAAAACCAATCGATCTTGCGTTCATTATTCGATATGGTGGCGACATATTTCAAATTTGCGAACGTGTGGGATCGGTTGTGAGGTTGGACTAGATTTTTACGAGCGAGCGGAGCGAGCGAGCAACGGTCACAATTTCCAAGCTATAGATATACCTTATATTGCCTTCCATATATTTCGTGTTATTACCTAATTTTGTCAGCCATTTCGGACATCACATTGCACTGTACTATGAGGAAATAGTACTATTTATGTGAAACTATTCATAAACTGTAAACATGTGTCGGTAGGCAATAGGATAAAGACTTCCGGCTCCTCGGGCTGGTGCGAATATTTCAATGTCCGTATGTGCCAAACCGTTGGTTTGTGACGCACCTTTACGCGTCTCTCACTCGCTGCGCTCGCACGAAAGCTATAGCCTAACCTAAAACCCATCCATCTTCCGTTCATTATTGGATATGCTGGCGACATATTTCAAATTTGGGAACGTGTCGGATCGAATGTGAGGTTGGACAAGATTTTTACGAGCGAGCGGAGCGAGCGAGCAATGGTCACAATTTCCAAGCTATACATATACCTTAGATTGCCTTCCATATATTTCGTGTTATTACCAAATTTCGTCAGCCATTTCGGACATCACATTGCACTGTACTATGTGGAAATAGTACTATTTATGCGAAACTATTGGTAAACTGTAAACATTTGTCAGTAGCAATAGGATAAAGACTTCCGGCTCCTCGGGCTGGTGCGAATATTTCAATGTCCGTATGTGCCAAACCGATGGATTGTGACACACCTTTACGCGTCTCTCGCTCGACGCGCTCGCTCGAAAACTATAGCCTAATCTAAAACCAATCCATCTTGCGTTCATTATTCGATATGATTGCGACATATTTCACCTTTTGGGAACGTGTCGGATCGAATGTGAGGTTGGACTGGATTTTTACGAGCAAGCGGAGCGAGCGAGCAACGGTCACAATTTCCAAGCTATACATATACCTTATATTGCCTTGCTTATATTTCGTATTATTACCTACTTTTGTCAGCCATTTTGGACATCACATTGCACTGTTATATGTGGAAATAGTACTATTTATGTGAAACTATTCATAAACTGTAAGCATTTGTCAGTAGGCAATAGGATAAAGACTTCCGGCTCCTCGGGCTGGTGCGATTGTTTCAATGTCCGTATGTGCCAAACCGTTGGTACGTGACACACATTTACGCGTCGCTCGCTCGCTGCGCTCGCTCGAAGAGTATAGCCTAACCTAATACCAATCCATCTTGCGTTCATTATTCGATATGGTGGCGACATATTTCAAATTTGCGAACGTGACGGATCGGTTGTGAGGTTGGACTAGATTTTTGCGAGCGAGCGGAGCGAGCGAGAAACGGTCACAATTTCCAAGCTATACATATACCTTATATTGACTTCCATATATTTCGTGTTATTACCTAATTTTGTCTGGCATTTCGGACATCACATTGCACTGTACTATGAGGAAACGGTACTAATTATGTGAAACTGTTGGTAAACCGTAAACATTTGTCAGAAGGCAATAGGATAAAGACTTTCGGCTCCTCGGGCTGGTGCGAATATTTCAATGTCCGTATGTGCCAAACCGTAGGTTTGTGACACACCTTTACGCGGCTCTCGCTCGCTGCGCTCGCACGAAAGCTATAGCCTAACCTAAAAACAATCCCTCTTGCGTTAGTCATTCGACATGGAGGCGACTTATTTCAAATTTGGGAACGTGTCGGATCGGATGTGAGGTTGGACTAGATTTTTACGAGCGAGCGGAGCGAGCGAGCAACGGTCACAATTTCCAAGCTATACATATACCTTATATTGCCTTCCATATATTTCGTGTTATTACCAAATTTTGTCAGCCATTTCGGACATCACATTGCACTGTACTATGAGGAAACGGTACTAATTATGTGAAACTATTATTAGACCGTAAACATTTGTCAGAAGGCAATAGAATAAAGACTTCCGGCTCCTCGGGCTGGTGCGAATATTTCAAAGTCCCCATGTGCCAAACCGTTTGATTGTGACACACCTCTCCGCGTCCCTCGCTCGTCATGCTCGCTCGAAAGCTATAGCCTAACCTAAAACCAATCCAGCTTCCGTTCATTATTTGATATGGTGGCGACATGTCTCGAATTTGCGAACGTGTCGGATCGGTTGTGAGGTTGGACCAGATTTTTACGAGCGAGCGGAGCGAGCGTGCAGCAGTCACAATTTGCAAGCTATACATGTACCTTATATGGCCTTGCATATATTTCGTGTTAGTACCTAATATAGTCAGCCATTTCGGACATCACATTGCACTGTACTATGAGGAAATAGTACTATTTATGTGAAACTATTCATAAACTGTAAACATGTGTCGGTAGGCAATAGGATAAATACTTCCGGCTCCTCGGGCTGGTGCGAATATTTCAATGTCCGTATGTGCCAAACCGTTGGTTTATGACACACCTTTACGCGTCGCTCGCTCGCTGCGCTCGCTCGAAAACTATAGCCTAACCTAAAACCAATCCATCTTCCGTCATTCTTCGATATGGTGGCGACATATTTCAAATTTGCGAACGTGACGGATCGGTTGTGAGGTTGGACTAGATTTTTGCGAGCGAGCGGAGCGAGCGAGAAACGGTCACAATTTCCAAGCAATACATATACCTTATATTGCCTTGCTTATATTTCTTATTATTACCTACTTTTGTCAGCAATTTTGGACATCACATTGCACTGTTATATGTGGAAATAGTACTATTTATGTGAAACTATTCATAAACTGTAAACATTTGTCAGTAGGCAATAGGATAAAGACTTCCGGCTCCTCGGGCTGGTGCGAATATTTCAATGTCCGTATGTGCCAAACCGTTGGTTTGTGACACACCTTTACGCGTCTCTCGCTCGCCGCGCTCGCACGAAAGCTATAGCCTAACCTAAAACCAATCCATCTTCCGTTCATTATTGGATATGGTGGCGACATATTTCAAATTTGCGAACGTGTCGGATCGCTTGTGAGCTTGGACTAGATTTTTTCGAGCGAGCGGAGCGAGCGAGCAACGATCACAATTTCCAACCTATACATACACCTTATATTGTCTTCCATATATTTCGTGTTATTACCTAATTTTGTCTAGCATTTCGGACATCACATTGCACTGTACTATGAGGAAACGGTACTAATTACGTGAAACTGTTGGTAAACCGTAAACATTTGTCAGAAGGCAATAGGATAAAGACTTTCGGCTCCTCGGGCTGGTGCGAATATTTCAATGTCCGTATGTGCCAAACCGTTGGTTTGTGACACACCTTTACGCGGCTCTCGCTCGCTGCGCTCGCACGAAAGCTATAGCCTAACCTAAAAACAATCCCTCTTGCGTTAGTCATTCGACATGGAGGCGACTTATTTCAAATTTGGGAACGTGTCGGATCGGATGTGAGGTTGGACTAGATTTTTACGAGCGAGCGGAGCGAGCGAGCAACGGTCACAATTTCCAAGCTATACATATACCTTATATTGCCTTCCATATATTTCGTGTTATTACCTAATTTTGTCAGCCATTTCGGACATCACATTGCACTGTACTATGAGGAAACGGTACTAATTATGTGAAACTATTATTAGACCGTAAACATTTGTCAGAAGGCAATAGAATAAAGACTTCCGGCTCCTCGGGCTGGTGCGAATATTTCAAAGTACCCATGTGCCAAACCGTTTGATCGTGACACACCTCTCCGCGTCCCTCGCTCGTCATGCTCGCTCGAAAGCTATAGCCTAACCTAAAACCAATCCAGCTTCCGTTCATTATTTGATATGGTGGCGACATGTCTCGAATTTGCGAACGTGTCGGATCGGTTGTGAGGTTGGACCAGATTTTTACGAGCGAGCGGAGCGAGCGTGCAGCAGTCACAATTTCCAAGCTATACATATACCTTATATGGCCTTGCATATATTTCGTGTTAGTACCTAATATAGTCAGCCATTTCGGACATCACATTGCACTGTACTATGAGGAAATAGTACTATTTATGTGAAACTATTCATAAACTGTAAACATGTGTCGGTAGGCAATAGGATAAAGACTTCCGGCTCCTCGGGCTGGTGCGAATATTTCAATGTCCGTATGTGCCAAACCGTTGGTTTGTGACGCACCTTTACGCGTCTCTCACTCGCTGCGCTCGCACGAAAGCTATAGCCTAACCTAAAACCCATCCATCTTCCGTTCATTATTGGATATGCTGGCGACATATTTCAAATTTGGGAACGTGTCGGATCGAATGTGAGGTTGGACAAGATTTTTACGAGCGAGCGGAGCGAGCGAGCAATGGTCACAATTTCCAAGCTATACATATACCTTAGATTGCCTTCCATATATTTCGTGTTATTACCAAATTTCGTCAGCCATTTCGGACATCACATTGCACTGTACTATGTGGAAATAGTACTATTTATGCGAAACTATTGGTAAACTGTAAACATTTGTCAGTAGCAATAGGATAAAGACTTCCGGCTCCTCGGGCTGGTGCGAATATTTCAATGTCCGTATGTGCCAAACCGATGGATTGTGACACACCTTTACGCGTCGTTCGCTCGCTGCGCTCGCTCGAAAACTATAGCCTAACCTAAAACCAATCCATCTTCCGTCATTCTTCGATATGGTGGCGACATATTTCAAATTTGCGAACGTGACGGATCGGTTGTGAGGTTGGACTAGATTTTTGCGATCGAGCGGAGCGAGCGAGAAACGGTCACAATTTCCAAGCTATACATATACCTTATATTGACTTCCATATATTTCGTGTTATTACCTAATTTTGTCTGGCATTTCGGACATCACATTGCACTGTACTATGAGGAAACGGTACTAATTATGTGAAACTGTTGGTAAACCGTAAACATTTGTCAGAAGGCAATAGGATAAAGACTTTCGGCTCCTCGGGCTGGTGCGAATATTTCAATGTCCGTATGTGCCAAACCGTAGGTTTGTGACACACCTTTACGCGGCTCTCGCTCGCTGCGCTCGCACGAAAGCTATAGCCTAACCTAAAAACAATCCCTCTTGCGTTAGTCATTCGACATGGAGGCGACTTATTTCAAATTTGGGAACGTGTCGGATCGGATGTGAGGTTGGACTAGATTTTTACGAGCGAGCGGAGCGAGCGAGCAACGGTCACAATTTCCAAGCTATACATATACCTTATATTGCCTTCCATATATTTCGTGTTATTACCAAATTTTGTCAGCCATTTCGGACATCACATTGCACTGTACTATGAGGAAACGGTACTAATTATGTGAAACTATTATTAGACCGTAAACATTTGTCAGAAGGCAATAGAATAAAGACTTCCGGCTCCTCGGGCTGGTGCGAATATTTCAAAGTCCCCATGTGCCAAACCGTTTGATTGTGACACACCTCTCCGCGTCCCTCGCTCGTCATGCTCGCTCGAAAGCTATAGCCTAACCTAAAACCAATCCAGCTTCCGTTCATTATTTGATATGGTGGCGACATGTCTCGAATTTGCGAACGTGTCGGATCGGTTGTGAGGTTGGACCAGATTTTTACGAGCGAGCGGAGCGAGCGTGCAGCAGTCACAATTTGCAAGCTATACATGTACCTTATATGGCCTTGCATATATTTCGTGTTAGTACCTAATATAGTCAGC
The DNA here is from genome assembly GCF_024516045.1 of Bombus affinis. Taxonomy (NCBI): domain Eukaryota; kingdom Metazoa; phylum Arthropoda; class Insecta; order Hymenoptera; family Apidae; genus Bombus; species Bombus affinis. The sequence goes on along the minus strand of NW_026109405.1, from coordinate 15,098 downwards.
CATTTCGGACATCACATTGCACTGTACTATGAGGAAATAGTACTATTTATGTGAAACTATTCATAAACTGTAAACATGTGTCGGTAGGCAATAGGATAAATACTTCCGGCTCCTCGGGCTGGTGCGAATATTTCAATGTCCGTATGTGCCAAACCGTTGGTTTATGACACACCTTTACGCGTCGCTCGCTCGCTGCGCTCGCTCGAAAACTATAGCCTAACCTAAAACCAATCCATCTTCCGTCATTCTTCGATATGGTGGCGACATATTTCAAATTTGCGAACGTGACGGATCGGTTGTGAGGTTGGACTAGATTTTTGCGAGCGAGCGGAGCGAGCGAGAAACGGTCACAATTTCCAAGCAATACATATACCTTATATTGCCTTGCTTATATTTCTTATTATTACCTACTTTTGTCAGCAATTTTGGACATCACATTGCACTGTTATATGTGGAAATAGTACTATTTATGTGAAACTATTCATAAACTGTAAACATTTGTCAGTAGGCAATAGGATAAAGACTTCCGGCTCCTCGGGCTGGTGCGAATATTTCAATGTCCGTATGTGCCAAACCGTTGGTTTGTGACACACCTTTACGCGTCTCTCGCTCGCCGCGCTCGCACGAAAGCTATAGCCTAACCTAAAACCAATCCATCTTCCGTTCATTATTGGATATGGTGGCGACATATTTCAAATTTGCGAACGTGTCGGATCGCTTGTGAGCTTGGACTAGATTTTTTCGAGCGAGCGGAGCGAGCGAGCAACGATCACAATTTCCAACCTATACATACACCTTATATTGTCTTCCATATATTTCGTGTTATTACCTAATTTTGTCTAGCATTTCGGACATCACATTGCACTGTACTATGAGGAAACGGTACTAATTACGTGAAACTGTTGGTAAACCGTAAACATTTGTCAGAAGGCAATAGGATAAAGACTTTCGGCTCCTCGGGCTGGTGCGAATATTTCAATGTCCGTATGTGCCAAACCGTTGGTTTGTGACACACCTTTACGCGGCTCTCGCTCGCTGCGCTCGCACGAAAGCTATAGCCTAACCTAAAAACAATCCCTCTTGCGTTAGTCATTCGACATGGAGGCGACTTATTTCAAATTTGGGAACGTGTCGGATCGGATGTGAGGTTGGACTAGATTTTTACGAGCGAGCGGAGCGAGCGAGCAACGGTCACAATTTCCAAGCTATACATATACCTTATATTGCCTTCCATATATTTCGTGTTATTACCTAATTTTGTCAGCCATTTCGGACATCACATTGCACTGTACTATGAGGAAACGGTACTAATTATGTGAAACTATTATTAGACCGTAAACATTTGTCAGAAGGCAATAGAATAAAGACTTCCGGCTCCTCGGGCTGGTGCGAATATTTCAAAGTACCCATGTGCCAAACCGTTTGATCGTGACACACCTCTCCGCGTCCCTCGCTCGTCATGCTCGCTCGAAAGCTATAGCCTAACCTAAAACCAATCCAGCTTCCGTTCATTATTTGATATGGTGGCGACATGTCTCGAATTTGCGAACGTGTCGGATCGGTTGTGAGGTTGGACCAGATTTTTACGAGCGAGCGGAGCGAGCGTGCAGCAGTCACAATTTCCAAGCTATACATATACCTTATATGGCCTTGCATATATTTCGTGTTAGTACCTAATATAGTCAGCCATTTCGGACATCACATTGCACTGTACTATGAGGAAATAGTACTATTTATGTGAAACTATTCATAAACTGTAAACATGTGTCGGTAGGCAATAGGATAAAGACTTCCGGCTCCTCGGGCTGGTGCGAATATTTCAATGTCCGTATGTGCCAAACCGTTGGTTTGTGACGCACCTTTACGCGTCTCTCACTCGCTGCGCTCGCACGAAAGCTATAGCCTAACCTAAAACCCATCCATCTTCCGTTCATTATTGGATATGCTGGCGACATATTTCAAATTTGGGAACGTGTCGGATCGAATGTGAGGTTGGACAAGATTTTTACGAGCGAGCGGAGCGAGCGAGCAATGGTCACAATTTCCAAGCTATACATATACCTTAGATTGCCTTCCATATATTTCGTGTTATTACCAAATTTCGTCAGCCATTTCGGACATCACATTGCACTGTACTATGTGGAAATAGTACTATTTATGCGAAACTATTGGTAAACTGTAAACATTTGTCAGTAGCAATAGGATAAAGACTTCCGGCTCCTCGGGCTGGTGCGAATATTTCAATGTCCGTATGTGCCAAACCGATGGATTGTGACACACCTTTACGCGTCTCTCGCTCGACGCGCTCGCTCGAAAACTATAGCCTAATCTAAAACCAATCCATCTTGCGTTCATTATTCGATATGATTGCGACATATTTCACCTTTTGGGAACGTGTCGGATCGAATGTGAGGTTGGACTGGATTTTTACGAGCAAGCGGAGCGAGCGAGCAACGGTCACAATTTCCAAGCTATACATATACCTTATATTGCCTTGCTTATATTTCGTATTATTACCTACTTTTGTCAGCCATTTTGGACATCACATTGCACTGTTATATGTGGAAATAGTACTATTTATGTGAAACTATTCATAAACTGTAAGCATTTGTCAGTAGGCAATAGGATAAAGACTTCCGGCTCCTCGGGCTGGTGCGATTGTTTCAATGTCCGTATGTGCCAAACCGTTGGTACGTGACACACATTTACGCGTCGCTCGCTCGCTGCGCTCGCTCGAAGAGTATAGCCTAACCTAATACCAATCCATCTTGCGTTCATTATTCGATATGGTGGCGACATATTTCAAATTTGCGAACGTGTCGGATCGCTTGTGAGGTTGGACTATATTTTTACGAGCGAGCGGAGCGAGCGAGCAACGGTCACAATTTCCAAGCTATACATATACCTTATATTGCCTTCCATATATTTCGTGTTATTACCAGATTTTGTCAGCCATTTCGGACATCACATTGCACTGTACTATGTGGAAAATAGTATTTATGTGAAACTATTGGTAAAACTGTAAACATTTGTCAGTAGCAATAGGATAAAGACTTCCGGCTCCTCGGGCTGGTGCGAATATTTCAATGTCCGTATGTGCCAAACCGATGGATTGTGACACACCTCTCCGCGTCCCTCGCTCGCCGTGCTCGCTCGAAAGCTATAGCCTAACCTAAAAACAATCCCTCTTGCGTTAGTCATTCGACATGGAGGCGACTTATTTCAAATTTGGGAACGTGTCGGATCGGATGTGAGGTTGGACTAGATTTTTACGAGCGAGCGGAGCGAGCGAGCAACGGTCACAATTTCCAAGCTATACATATACCTTATATTGCCTTGCATATATTTCGTGTTAGTACCTAATTTTGTCAGCCATTTCGGACATCACATTGCACTGTACTATGTGGAAATAGTACTATTTATGTGAAACTATTCATAAACTGTAAACATGTGTCGGTAGGAAATAGGATAAATACTTCCGGCTACTCGGGCTGGTGCGAATATATCAATGTCCGTATGTGCCAAACCGATGGTTTGTGACACAACTTTACGCGTCTCTCGTTCGCTGCGCTCGCACGAAAGCTATAGCCTAACCTAAAACCAATCCATCTTCCGTTCATTATTCGATATGGTGGCGACATATTTCAAATTTGCGAACGTGTGGGATCGGTTGTGAGGTTGGACTAGATTTTTATGAGCGAGCGGAGCGAGCGAGAAACGGTCACAATTTCCAAGCAATACATATACCTTATATTGCCTTGCTTATATTTCTTATTATTACCTACTTTTGTCAGCAATTTTGGACATCACATTGCACTGTTATATGTGGAAATAGTACTATTTATGTGAAACTATTCATAAACTGTAAACATTTGTCAGTATGCAATAGGATAAAGACTTCCGGCTCCTCGGGCTGGTGCGAATATTTCAATGTCCGTATGTGCCAAACCGTTGGTTTGTGACACACCTTTACGCGTCTCTCGCTCGCCGCGCTCGCACGAAAGCTATAGCCTAACCTAAATCCAATCCATCTTCCGTTCATTATTGGATATGGTGGCGACATATTTCAAATTTGCGAACGTGTCGGATCGCTTGTGAGCTTGGACTAGATTTTTTCGAGCGAGCGGAGCGAGCGAGCAACGATCACAATTTCCAACCTATACATACACCTTATATTGACTTCCATATATTTCGTGTTATTACCTAATTTTGTCTGGCATTTCGGACATCACATTGCACTGTACTATGAGGAAACGGTACTAATTATGTGAAACTGTTGGTAAACCGTAAACATTTGTCAGAAGGCAATAGGATAAAGACTTTCGGCTCCTCGGGCTGGTGCGAATATTTCAATGTCCGTATGTGCCAAACCGTTGGTTTGTGACACACCTTTACGCGGCTCTCGCTCGCTGCGCTCGCACGAAAGCTATAGCCTAACCTAAAACCAATCCATCTTCCGTTCATTATTGGATAAGGTGGCGACATATTCCAAATTTGCGAACGTGTCGGATCGGTTGTGAGGTTGGGCTAGATTTTTACGAGCGAGCGGAGCGAGCGAGCAACGGTCACAATTCCCAAGCTATACATATACCATATATTGTCTTGCATATATTTCGTGCTTGTACCTAATTTTGTCAGCCATTTCGGACATCACGTTGCACTGTACTATGAGGAAACGGTACTAATTATGTGAAACTATTGGTAAACCGTAAACATTTGTCAGAAGGCAACAGGATAAAGACTTCCGGCTCCTCGGGCAGGTGCGAATATTTCAATGTCCGTATGTGCCAAACCGTTGGTTTGTGACACACATTTACGCGTCTCTCGCTCGCTGCGCTCGCACGAAAGCTATAGCCTAACCTAAAACCAATCCATCTTCCGTTCATTATTGGATAAGGTGGCAACATATTTCAAATTTGCGAACGTGTCGGATCGGTTGTGAGGTTGGGCTAGATTTTTACGAGCGAGCGGAGCGAGCGAGCAACGGTCACAATTTCCAAGCTCTACATATACCATATATTGTCTTGCATATATTTCGTGCTTGTACCTAATTTTGTCAGCCATTTCGGACATCACATTGCACTGTACTATGAGGAAACGGTACTAATTATGTGAAACTATTGGTAAACCGTAAACATTTGTCAGAAGGCAACAGGATAAAGACTTCCGGCTCCTCGGGCAGGTGCGAATATTTCAATGTCCGTATGTGCCAAACCGTTGGTTTGTGACACACATTTACGCGTCTCTCGCTCGCTGCGCTCGCACGAAAGCTATAGCCTAACCTAAAACCAATCCATCTTCCGTTCATTATTCGATATGGTGGCGACATATTTCAAATTTGGGAACGTGTCGGATCGGTTGTGAGGTTGGACGAGATTTTTACGAGCGAGCGGAGCGAGCGAGCAACGGTCACAATTTCCAAGCTATACATATACCTTATATTGCCTTGCATATATTTCGTGTTAGTACCTAATCTTGTCAGCCATTTCGGACATCACATTGCACTGTACTATGTGGAAATAGTACTATTTATGTGAAACTATTCATAAACTGTAAACATGTGTCGGTAGGAAATAGGATAAATACTTCCGGCTACTCGGGCTGGTGCGAATATATCAATGTCCGTATGTGCCAAACCGATGGTTTGTGACACAACTTTACGCGTCTCTCGTTCGCTGCGCTCGCACGAAAGCTATAGCCTAACCTAAAACCAATACATCTTCCGTTCATTATTCGATATGGTGGCGACATATTTCAAATTTGCGAACGTGTGGGATCGGTTGTGAGGTTGGACTAGATTTTTATGAGCGAGCGGAGCGAGCGAGCAACGGTCACAATTTCCAAGCTATACATATACCATATATTGTCTTGCATATATTTCGTGCTTGTACCTAATTTTGTCAGCCATTGCGGACATCACGTTGCACTGTACTATGAGGAAACGGTACTAATTATGTGAAACTATTGGTAAACCGTAAACATTTGTCAGAAGGCAACAGGATAAAGACTTCCGGCTCCTCGGGCAGGTGCGAATATTTCAATGTCCGTATGTGCCAAACCGTTGGTTTGTGACACACATTTACGCGTCTCTCGCTCCCTGCGCTCGCACGAAAGCTATAGCCTAACCTAAAACCAATCCATCTTCCGTTCATTATTCGATATGGTCGCGACATATTTCAAATTTGGGAACGTGTCGGATCGGTTGTGAGGTTGGACGAGATTTTTACGAGCGAGCGGAGCGAGCGAGCAACGGTCACAATTTCCAAGCTATACATATACCTTATATTGCCTTGCATATATTTCGTGTTAGTACCTAATCTTGTCAGCCATTTCGGACATCACATTGCACTGTACTATGTGGAAATAGTACTATTTATGTGAAACTATTCATAAACTGTAAACATGTGTCGGTAGGAAATAGGATAAATACTTCCGGCTACTCGGGCTGGTGCGAATATATCAATGTCCGTATGTGCCAAACCGATGGTTTGTGACACAACTTTACGCGTCTCTCGTTCGCTGCGCTCGCACGAAAGCTATAGCCTAACCTAAAACCAATACATCTTCCGTTCATTATTCGATATGGTGGCGACATATTTCAAATTTGCGAACGTGTGGGATCGGTTGTGAGGTTGGACTAGATTTTTATGAGCGAGCGGAGCGAGCGAGCAACGGTCACAATTTCCAAGCTATACATATACCATATATTGTCTTGCATATATTTCGTGCTTGTACCTAATTTTGTCAGCCATTTCGGACATCACGTTGCACTGTACTATGAGGAAACGGTACTAATTATGTGAAACTATTGGTAAACCGTAAACATTTGTCAGAAGGCAACAGGATAAAGACTTCCGGCTCCTCGGGCAGGTGCGAATATTTCAATGTCCGTATGTGCCAAACCGTTGGTTTGTGACACACATTTACGCGTCTCTCGCTCCCTGCGCTCGCACGAAAGCTATAGCCTAACCTAAAACCAATCCATCTTCCGTTCATTATTCGATATGGTCGCGACATATTTCAAATTTGGGAACGTGTCGGATCGGTTGTGAGGTTGGACGAGATTTTTACGAGCGAGCGGAGCGAGCGAGCAACGGTCACAATTTCCAAGCTATACATATACCTTATATTGCCTTGCATATATTTCGTGTTAGTACCTAATCTTGTCAGCCATTTCGGACATCACATTGCACTGTACTATGTGGAAATAGTACTATTTATGTGAAACTATTCATAAACTGTAAACATGTGTCGGTAGGAAATAGGATAAATACTTCCGGCTACTCGGGCTGGTGCGAATATATCAATGTCCGTATGTGCCAAACCGATGGTTTGTGACACAACTTTACGCGTCTCTCGTTCGCTGCGCTCGCACGAAAGCTATAGCCTAACCTAAAACCAATACATCTTCCGTTCATTATTCGATATGGTGGCGACATATTTCAAATTTGCGAACGTGTGGGATCGGTTGTGAGGTTGGACTAGATTTTTATGAGCGAGCGGAGCGAGCGAGCAACGGTCACAATTTCCAAGCTATACATATACCATATATTGTCTTGCATATATTTCGTGCTTGTACCTAATTTTGTCAGCCATTTCGGACATCACGTTGCACTGTACTATGAGGAAACGGTACTAATTATGTGAAACTATTGGTAAACCGTAAACATTTGTCAGAAGGCAACAGGATAAAGACTTCCGGCTCCTCGGGCAGGTGCGAATATTTCAATGTCCGTATGTGCCAAACCGTTGGTTTGTGACACACATTTACGCGTCTCTCGCTCCCTGCGCTCGCACGAAAGCTATAGCCTAACCTAAAACCAATCCATCTTCCGTTCATTATTCGATATGGTCGCGACATATTTCAAATTTGGGAACGTGTCGGATCGGTTGTGAGGTTGGACGAGATTTTTACGAGCGAGCGGAGCGAGCGAGCAACGGTCACAATTTCCAAGCTATACATATACCTTATATTGCCTTGCATATATTTCGTGTTAGTACCTAATTTTGTCAGCCATTTCGGACATCACATTGCACTGTAATATGAGGAAACGGTACTAATTATGTGAAACTGTTGGTAAACCGTAAACATTTGTCAGAAGGCAATACGATAAAGACTTTCGGCTCCTCGGGCTGGTGCGAATATTTCAATGTCCGTATGTGCCAAACCGTTGGTTTGTGACACACCTTTACGCGGCTCTCGCTCGCTGCGCTCGCACGAAAGCTATAGCCTAACCTAAAACCAATCCATCTTCCGTTCATTATTCTATATGGTGGCGACATATTTCAAATTTGCGAACGTGTGGGATCAGTTGTGAGGTTGGACTAGATTTTTACGAGCGAGCGGAGCGAGCGAGCAACGGTCACAATTTCCAAGCTATACATATACCATATATTGTCTTGCATATATTTCGTGCTAGTACCTAATTTTGTCAGCCATTTCGGACATCACATTGCACTGTACTATGTGGAAATAGTACTATTTATGTGAAACTATTCATAAACTGTAAACATGTGTCGGTAGGCAATAGGATAAATAATTCCGGCTCCTCGGGCTGGTGCGAATATTTCAATGTCCGTATGTGCCAAACCGTTGGTTTGAGACACACATTTACGCGTCGCTCGCTCGCTGCGCTCGCTCGAAAACTATAGCCTAACCTAAAACCAATCCATCTTCCGTCATTCTTCGATATGATGGCGACATATTTCAAATTTGCGAACGTGTCGGATCGGTTGTGGGGTTGGACTAGATTTTTACGAGCGAGCGGAGCGAGCGAGCAACGGTCACAATTTCCAAGCTATACATATACCATATATTGTCTTGCATATATTTCGTGCTTGTACCTAATTTTGTCAGCCATTTCGGACATCACGTTGCACTGTACTATGAGGAAACGGTACTAATTATGTGAAACTATTGGTAAACCGTAAACATTTGTCAGAAGGCAATAGGATAAAGACTTCCGGCTCCTCGGGCTGGTGCGAATATATCAATGTCCGTATGTGCCAAACCGATGGTTTGTGACACACCTTTACGCGTCTCTCGTTCGCTGCACTCGCACGAAAGCTATAGCCTAACCTAAAACCAATCCATTTTCCGTTCATTATTTGATATGGTGGCGACATATTTCAAATTTGCGAACGTGTGGGATCGGTTGTGAGGTTGGACTAGATTTTTACGAGCGAGCGGAGCGAGCGAGCAACGTTCACAATTTCCAAGCTATACATATACCATATATTGTCTTGCATATATTTCGTGCTTGTACCTAATTTTGTCAGCCATTTCGGACATCACGTTGCACTGTACTATGAGGAAACGGTACTAATTATGTGAAACTATTGGTAAACCGTAAACATTTGTCAGAAGGCAATAGGATAAAGACTTCCGGCTCCTCGGGCTGGTGCGAATATATCAATGTCCGTATGTGCCAAACCGATGGTTTGTGACACACCTTTACGCGTCTCTCGTTCGCTGCGCTCGCACGAAAGCTATAGCCTAACCTAAAACCAATCCATCTTGCGTTCATTATTCGATATGATGGCGACATATTTCAAATTTGCGAACGTGTCGGATCGGTTGTGAGGTTGGACTAGATTTTTACGAGCGAGCGGAGCGAGCGATCAACGGTCACAATTTCCAAGCTATACATATACCATATATTGTCTTGCATACATTTCGTGCTTGTACCTAATTTTGTCAGCCATTTCGGACATCACGTTGCACTGTACTATGAGGAAACGGTACTAATTATGTGAAACTATTGGTAAACCGTAAACATTTGTCAGAAGGCAATAGGATAAAGACTTCCGGCTCCTCGGGCTGGTGCGAATATTTCAATGTCCGTATGTGCCAAACCGTTGGTTTGTGACACACCTTTACGCGTCTCTCGTTCGCTGCGCTCGCACGAAAGCTATAGTATAACCTAAAACCAATCCATCTTCCGTTCATTATTCGATATGGTGGCGACATATTTCAAATTTGGGAACGTGTCGGATCGGTTGTGAGGTTGGACGAGATTTTTACGAGCGAGCGGAGCGAGCGAGCAACGGTCACAATTTCCAAGCTATACATATACCTTATATTGCCTTGCATATATTTCGTGTTAGTACCTAATTTTGTCAGCCATTTCGGACATCACATTGCACTGTACTATGTGGAAATAGTACTATTTATGTGAAACTATTCATAAACTGTAAACATGTGTCGGTAGGCAATAGGATAAATACTTCCGGCTCCTCGGGCTGGTGCGAATATTTCAATGTCCGTATGTGCCAAACCGTTGGTTTGAGACACACATTTACGCGTCGCTCGCTCGCCGCGCTCGCACGAAAGCTATAGCCTAACCTAAAACCAATCCATCTTCCGTTCATTATTGGATATGGTGGCGACATATTTCAAATTTGCGAACGTGTCGGATCGGTTGTGAGGTTGGACTAGATTTTTACGAGCGAGCGGAGCGAGCGAGCAACGGTCACAATTTCCAAGCTATACATATACCATATATTGTCTTGCATATATTTCGTGCTTGTACCTAATTTTGTCAGCCATTTCGGACATCACGTTGCACTGTACTATGAGGAAACGGTACTAATTATGTGAAACTATTGGTAAACCGTAAACATTTGTCAGAAGGCAACAGGATAAAGACTTCCGGCTCCTCGGGCAGGTGCGAATATTTCAATGTCCGTATGTGCCAAACCGTTGGTTTGTGACACACATTTACGCGTCTCTCGCTCCCTGCGCTCGCACGAAAGCTATAGCCTAACCTAAAACCAATCCATCTTCCGTTCATTATTCGATATGGTGGCGACATATTTCAAATTTGGGAACGTGTCGGATCGGTTGTGAGGTTGGACGAGATTTTTACGAGCGAGCGGAGCGAGCGAGCAACGGTCACAATTTCCAAGCTATACATATACCTTATATTGCCTTGCATATATTTCGTGTTAGTACCTAATTTTGTCAGCCATTTCGGACATCACATTGCACTGTAATATGAGGAAACGGTACTAATTATGTGAAACTGTTGGTAAACCGTAAACATTTGTCAGAAGGCAATAGGATAAAGACTTTCGGCTCCTCGGGCTGGTGCGAATATTTCAATGTCCGTATGTGCCAAACCGTTGGTTTGTGACACACCTTTACGCGGCTCTCGCTCGCTGCGCTCGCACGAAAGCTATAGCCTAACCTAAAACCAATCCATCTTCCGTTCATTATTCTATATGGTGGCGACATATTTCACATTTGCGAACGTATGGGATCAGTTGTGAGGTTGGACTAGATTTTTACGAGCGAGCGGAGCGAGCGAGCAACGGTGACAATTTCCAAGCTATACATATACCATATATTGTCTTGCATATATTTCGTGCTAGTACCTAATTTTGTCAGCCATTTCGGACATCACATTGCACTGTACTATGTGGAAATAGTACTATTTATGTGAAACTATTCATAAACTGTAAACATGTGTCGGTAGGCAATAGGATAAATAATTCCGGCTCCTCGGGCTGGTGCGAATATTTCAATGTCCGTATGTGCCAAACCGTTGGTTTGAGACACACATTTACGCGTCGCTCGCTCGCTGCGCTCGCTCGAAAACTATAGCCTAACGTAAAACCAATCCATCTTCCGTCATTCTTCGATATGATGGCGACATATTTCAAATTTGCGAACGTGTCGGATCGGTTGTGGGGTTGGACTAGATTTTTACGAGCGAGCGGAGTGAGCGAGCAACGGTCACAATTTCCAAGCTATACATATACCATATATTGTCTTGCATATAATTCGTGCTTGTACCTAATTTTGTCAGCCATTTCGGACATCACGTTGCACTGTACTATGAGGAAACGGTACTAATTATGTGAAACTATTGGTAAACCGTAAACATTTGTCAGAAGGCAATAGGATAAAGACTTCCGGCTCCTCGGGCTGGTGCGAATATATCAATGTCCGTATGTGCCAAACCGATGGTTTGTGACACACCTTTACGCGTCTCTCGTTCGCTGCGCTCGCACGAAAGCTATAGCCTAACCTAAAACCAATCCATTTTCCGTTCATTATTCGATATGGTGGCGACATATTTCAAATTTGCGAACGTGTGGGATCGGTTGTGAGGTTGGACTAGATTTTTACGAGCGAGCGGAGCGAGCGAGCAACGTTCACAATTTCCAAGCTATACATATACCATATATTGTCTTGCATATATTTCGTGCTTGTACCAAATTTTGTCAGCCATTTCGGACATCACGTTGCACTGTACTATGAGGAAACGGTACTAATTATGTGAAACTATTGGTAAACCGTAAACATTTGTCAGAAGGCAATAGGATAAAGACTTCCGGCTCCTCGGGCTGGTGCGAATATATCAATGTCCGTATGTGCCAAACCGATGGTTTGTGACACACCTTTACGCGTCTCTCGTTCGCTGCGCTCGCACGAAAGCTATAGCCTAACCTAAAACCAATCCATCTTGCGTTCATTATTCGATATGATGGCGACATATTTCAAATTTGCGAACGTGTCGGATCGGTTGTGAGGTTGGACTAGATTTTTACGAGCGAGCGGAGCGAGCGATCAACGGTCACAATTTCCAAGCTATACATATACCATATATTGTCTTGCATACATTTCGTGCTTGTACCTAATTTTGTCAGCCATTTCGGACATCACGTTGCACTGTACTATGAGGAAACGGTACTAATTATGTGAAACTATTGGTAAACCGTAAACATTTGTCAGAAGGCAATAGGATAAAGACTTCCGGCTCCTCGGGCTGGTGCGAATATTTCAATGTCCGTATGTGCCAAACCGTTGGTTTGTGACACACCTTTACGCGTCTCTCGTTCGCTGCGCTCGCACGAAAGCTATAGTATAACCTAAAACCAATCCATCTTCCGTTCATTATTCGATATGGTGGCGACATATTTCAAATTTGGGAACGTGTCGGATCGGTTGTGAGGTTGGACGAGATTTTTACGAGCGAGCGGAGCGAGCGAGCAACGGTCACAATTTCCAAGCTATACATATACCTTATATTGCCTTGCATATATTTCGTGTTAGTACCTAATTTTGTCAGCCATTTCGGACATCACATTGCACTGTACTATGTGGAAATAGTACTATTTATGTGAAACTATTCATAAACTGTAAACATGTGTCGGTAGGCAATAGGATAAATACTTCCGGCTCCTCGGGCTGGTGCGAATATTTCAATGTCCGTATGTGCCAAACCGTTGGTTTGAGACACACATTTACGCGTCGCTCGCTCGCCGCGCTCGCACGAAAGCTATAGCCTAACCTAAAACCAATCCATCTTCCGTTCATTATTGGATATGGTGGCGACATATTTCAAATTTGCGAACGTGTCGGATCGCTTGTGAGCTTGGACTAGATTTTTACGAGCGAGCGGAGCGAGCGAGCAACGGTCACAATTTCCAAGCTATACATATACCTTATATTGCCTTCCATATATTTCGTGTTATTACCTAATTTTGTCAGCCATTTCGGACATCACATTGCACTGTACTATGAGGAAATAGTACTATTTATGTGAAACTATTCATAAACTGTAAATATGTGTGGGTAGGCAATAGGATAAATACTTCCGGCTCCTCGGGCTGGTGTGAATATTTCAATGTCCGTATGTGCCAAACCGTTGGTTTATGACACACCTATACGCGTCTCTCGCTCGCTGCGCTCGCTCGAAAACTATAGCCTAACCTAAAACCAATCCATCTTGCGTTCATTATTCGATATGATGGCGACATATTTCAAATTTCCGAACGTGTCGGATCGGTTGTGGGGTTGGACTAGATTTTTACGAGCGAACGGAGCGAGCGAGCAACGGTCACAATTTCCAAGCTATACATATACCATATATTGTCTTGCATACATTTCGTGCTTGTACCTAATTTTGTCAGCCATTTCGGACATCACGTTGCACTGTACTATGAGGAAACGGTACTAATTATGTGAAACTATTGGTAAACCGTAAACATTTGTCAGAAGGCAATAGGATAAAGACATCCGGCTCCTCGGGCTGGTGCGAATATTTCAATGTCCGTATGTGCCAAACCGTTGGTTTGTGACACACCTTTACGCGTCTCTCGTTCGCTGCGCTCGCACGAAAGCTATAGTATAACCTAAAACCAATCCATCTTCCGTTCATTATTCGATATGGTGGCGACATATTTCAAATTTGGGAACGTGTCGGATCGGTTGTGAGGTTGGACGAGATTTTTACGAGCGAGCGGAGCGAGCGAGCAACGGTCACAATTTCCAAGCTATACATATACCTTATATTGCCTTGCATATATTTCGTGTTAGTACCTAATTTTGTCAGCCATTTCGGACATCACATTGCACTGTACTATGAGGAAATAGTACTATTTATGTGAAACTATTCATAAACTGTAAATATGTGTGGGTAGGCAATAGGATAAATACTTCCGGCTCCTCGGGCTGGTGTGAATATTTCAATGTCCGTATGTGCCAAACCGTTGGTTTATGACACACCTATACGCGTCTCTCGCTCGCTGCGCTCGCTCGAAAACTATAGCCTAACCTAAAACCAATCCATCTTGCGTTCATTATTCGATATGATGGCGACATATTTCAAATTTCCGAACGTGTCGGATCGGTTGTGGGGTTGGACTAGATTTTTACGAGCGAACGGAGCGAGCGAGCAACGGTCACAATTTCCAAGCTATACATATACCATATATTGTCTTGCATATATTTCGTGCTTGTACCTAATTTTGTCAGCCATTTCGGACATCACGTTGCACTGTACTATGAGGAAACGGTACTAATTATGTGAAACTATTGGTAAACCGTAAACATTTGTCAGAAGGCAACAGGATAAAGACTTCCGGCTCCTCGGGCAGGTGCGAATATTTCAATGTCCGTATGTGCCAAACCGTTGGTTTGTGACACACATTTACGCGTCTCTCGCTCCCTGCGCTCGCACGAAAGCTATAGCCTAACCTAAAACCAATCCATCTTGCGTTCATTATTCGATATGATGGCGACATATTTCAAATTTGCGAACGTGTCGGATCGGTTGTGAGGTTGGACTAGATTTTTACGAGCGAGCGGA
>NW_026109404.1:0-41191 GCF_024516045.1 Bombus affinis | reverse complement strand
TGTATGCAAATCCAAGGTCCCGGCACATACATCTGTCCATGTAAGACAGATCGTCCTTCGAAATCAGTACAGTTTCCTCCTAAATGCACTGAAAACGATTACCAGCGTCAATATCTTTGTCACTCGACAATCGTACGCGCAGTTACGCTAACCGTTTTAACGCCACGCAGCGTGATCACTCTATTCGCGTACCGTGGTAAATTGTGCCACGATGTATGGTCACGATCATTAATTCGCAACGCGCTCAAGCGTGCTCGTCGCGAGTCATATCAGAGTTTCCTCTCGTAATTACTCGTTTTTCAAATAATCATAAACCAAATAAAAAAAAAAACCAATATAAAAAATTACCTCTTGAATCGGAAAACCAAATCCTGCATTATAGAATGTTATCACACAAACGAAACGCAGAGCATAAATATTTCGCAAACTTTTGAGTGTTTGTTGTAACGCTTCCAGTATAACCGATGAAATGAAGCGCGAGCACGTCGAACGGTATATTTCGATGAAAAAAACAGGATGAAAAAGGGCAGCGCGATCGCGTCGATCGGTACTACTCGCAAATAAATAAACGAAGCGCTATCGCGCTGCACAGCACAAACCGATACGGAGTCTTGAAACATCCGACACTAAAACGGTTAATAACATTACGAAAACGACCGTACCAGGAAATTTTTGTTCAACGGATCCGCATTGCGGCTATCACGATGCTCCTTCGTTGCATCGATGCTTCATCGATGAGATTAAAGCACCGTTGAAATAGGTTATTCGATTTCTTACATGGGCAAAAAGTTTTTATATCGTGTTTGCTGTTTTACTTCGCAAGTGTGCTTTACAGTATACGTTAGAACTCCAAGTCGAGCTATCCGAGTTAAAGTCTCTTGAAACTTAAAACGGCACTTAAAGGATATAGGTATAATAGAAGGTTCGTTTAAAATTCAAAAGTGTATATACGTACATATACATTTGAATAAAAATAGCGGATAATCTCAAGTAAAAAAGTAGGTTCGTGTTAGTAAAATGGTTTCAAAATACTTGTCAAAAGTCAAACGACTTGACTAATTAAGAATGGATGTAAGAGATTGAAAGCAAAGGGCATCTAAGAGTATCAATTAAGTAACAAACTCACGGTGACAAAGAGGTTTTCACTCGCTCGAATTCAAATAAATCGGTTAATTTGAGCGAAACTTTAGGTGCACGAGAAGCGACACGCGTCCTCAAGGACTACGAAGGTTCTACTCGAACGAATGAAAACTTTTCTCTGGCCCGGTGTGTATACACAAGACGTGCGAATTTAAAGTGCAGATTGTATTAATTGAAATAATTGGTTGGTTTGATCAAATTAATCGTTTTAAGCTGAAATGACGAAGGTCATCCAAGTAATTGATGTCCACTGTAATTATTTGTTAATCGCGCGTGGAATCGGAACGATTCGACCTCGTTCCAACGCGAATCGTTACTAAGGCAGAGACGGCAATTAATAATTGTCGCGTCATTTGTTCGATCGTGTTCACAAATTCAAATACGGCTGAGTGGCGAAAACCATTTATAACACGTCCCGTACCGCGTAGGTCGTATACATATCTCAGGATGAATTTTTCGTACTTCGCCGCATATATTCTCCATGTCAGACATACCATAAAATATTTCGTGCAATCGCGTATTCCTGTCTAATGTCAGGAATTCTCTTTCCATAGGTCTGCGTTTTCCATATTATCTATTTTGCTTATCAGTAAACATTCTTACAATTTGTGATTAATACTGTACGTACAAGAACGTTAAGTTTTTGACGTTGTAATATTTCACATGAAATAATAATGGCTGTATATCGACTAACTTATTAATTAATTAAATTCGTGTATATCAAGTTTCCTATCATTTAATACTTTCGTGTAACTACAGAGATTTGATACTATGAAATGAAATATAAAACTTGGTAAAAAAACGCGCTTCGTTAGGAAATGAGGGTAATGATGCAAATATTTTTTGTAGCCATTATATAGAATTTCGATGGTATAATTAATCAGTATCAACTTACCAGCCCCTGACGGGAAGAAAGTGACGAAAATAACCTGCAAGCAGATGAGAATTGCAAGTATTTTCGAGTACAGGTCCTTCATGGTTGTAAAAGATCAGGGGATGTTGTCGCTCTAGAATAGGCGAAAATCAGCTGTTTCAATAACTGCTTTGTGGGCACTGGAGTGCGTAGACCAGAAATATCTGCGACAAAAATCAGAATACATTTGTTTTCACATGATTCGATCAATTTTGTGTAGGACTAAGCTGATTGAACCTAACACGGGATAATTGTCCAACTTACGACCTTAACAAGCCCGCTTGATTCTCTATAAGTGCTTGAAATTGATGCTTGTATTCTTTCCAGATTAACAAGCTTTGCCCCCCCCCCCAACCCCCTCCCTCTCTATTTCCTTAGATCGAGTTAGACTGCCACAACATATTATCTTTCTTCTTTTCTTTTCTTTTTTTTCGATCTTTTAAAGCCTTAAATCGCTGGTTATTATAGTGTATACATTCAATTACTCTGTAAGTCGTAAGTACATGTTTTACGTTATTTTTTATTTTCCAGCTAAATTCCACAAAAACAAGAAATATACTTCCAACGTGTTTTCACGTGTCTCTAGCAAAGATCTGAAAAACAAGTTGCGGCGCAATTTAAAACGACAAATAGCACCGTGTGTCTCGTTGTGGCAACGCACGCTTCGTCAGCTTTTTAAAAGCGCTCTCTGTCTGCTTTTTTCTCTCTTCACCGCCTATTCGTTTTTTCTTAACGAGTGAAACCGTTTTTACGAGGACGGGAGCACAGAAATGACGTACTGGCAATTCTGTTTCGTGATGACACAAGCAGCCCGGTTTCAGTGAATTAAACCTGGCCCCAAGCTTCCAATTATCTCTCCCTTCCTTTCCTTTATTTTTCCCTTCTATATCGAGTTTCAGGTTTTCTAAATTTCCATTACAATCAACTATGGCTTTTCTCTATTTTATATGTTAGCCGATGATTCATGGCAAAAACGTCGGCTGTAAAAATATTTGGAGTTGCAACAGCAACAAGTGTGTTTTCTCAAACAGAAAATATTGGAAGCGTACTCGTTGGCAAAACAGTTCACGGATAGTTCGTCCTCTGCTTGTTATTTGTTTCAATACCGTTAGCAAATAAATTCATGAAACATAGTGGTGTCGCATAAATTGAAAATAAAAGCTTTGCGTATACTTGGCAGTTGAACTTTGGCTATTATACGTATGTTATATATGTAGTATCGTGGACAAAAGGCCTAAGATATCTGCCGAACCATAAACAATGCCGCGAGAGCCGCGGCATCGTCGGGTACATCAATGTGTCGTCGGTTCTTTTTAAGTGGATAGTTTCGTGGAAAGGGCCTGCGTGACTCTGGCCACGGGCGTTTCGGGACACGTGTCCGATAGGACGGGAAAAGACAAAGAGACGCTAAAGGCAGTGTTAGTTGAGAAGCCGGAGAAGACGGATGCAAAAGGTGTGCAGAGTGTGACTTGAGAAGCGAGAGCGAGCGAGTGTAGAAGCGGAAGAGTGTGAATCGGGAAGTCGGAAGCCGTCTATGAGAATAAGACGTACGACAGCATCGTAATCATTTCGTTGCTTCGAACATTATTTATTAAATCAAAACATCATTACTTGTCCTTTCCTCTAAGACCCATTAAGATACTACATATATATATATATATATATATAGAAGATTGCTTAGAATTTGGAGCTTAATAACATATGTCAAAATCATTGACATTAAAGAAGGTGAACCTTACTTACGAAATTTCCTTCCGTCAAATGATACATAAAAATTGAAAAAAATAATATACATAGTTTTGACTTTCTTCCGCATTATAATTTGAATCACTCGATTTATTCGACTAAAGATAATCAAGCAATAACCTCACTTTACACGTATTCTCATCACGTGAAATAGATCACATCAGGGATTTTCAAAAGTCGATGGAATATTAATGGCGATTAATTATTTATGGATGTATTCTGCACGGTTAAAGCAATCGCCTAGTGAATTATCGAGTTCCAGGAATATGAGCGGTAAACAGGATTGCAGCTATAAATGACTCTCTAACGTGTATATTAGAGATGAATTTGATCATTTATCCTCATAATATGAAATACGCTTTCAAGTGGAAATCATAATTAACAATTTCTGGCAGCGAAAAGTAAATAAATCGATACGTTTAAATCAATATTAGAATTTCTTAATATTTTTATCAAATATTTTTATCAAATATTTTAACATCGTAGAAGTGTCGTTGGAGAGAAATATTAGGTTGTTCCAAAAGTTTCTTTCGGTTTATAAAGAAATGATAGATGTACGATATTTTTTGCATTATATTATTTTATTCAATTATGTGCGATCCACCTTTCTCCAATTTAATATAAAATAACATAAAACAAAAAATGCTGTGTATCTATCATTTCTCTATAAAACGAAAGAAAATTTTGCGAAAATATAATAGAAATTTAGCTTTAACACAATATAAAAATGGATTGTTATGCCCCTAGGAGATAAGAACAATATGATTAATATTAATAATGAATACGTTAACGTAACGAAAAGCAGCTTTTGCAGAAGGCTATAACCTGAAAATGTTTACTAAAGAATGATAACATGAATTTTCTTAAGTACCCCATTTGATACTTAATCTGCTTTGTAAATACTGTACGTCCTAACTTTGAAAGAATGCAATTTTAGCCAGAATGTTTCAAATTACCTAGCCGTATTGTTTCCTTGTAATGTAATTTATATTTACATTATCTCGCGTAATTCTTTCCACTTTATTGACTTCTAAACGTTAATGTAATATAATTTTTATAATATAATTTTAATCGAAGTTATTTAAAATTTGTAGTATCTCATCCCTACTAGAATAATATTAACAAATGTGCAGAGCTCAAGTCGAATAACACCGGCTCAGATAAATGATCATCAAACTTACTTTTGTTATCGTCGATGTCAGTGATTTTGAACCAGCCAACGTCCATGGCAATCAATATTATTTAGCCGGTCTTAACGCAATGTAAAAAGCAAAAAAAAAGAGGAAGGAAGGAACAGGGAAGCAAAGAGATAAAACGAATTTTTCATTTTCTCGAAACTAGATCGAGTTTCAAGCTGCTCGTAAAAGAGTCTGTAGCCAATCCGACTAAATTCGACGAACCGCGCTTGAAAATTCCCAGAGAACTGTGATAACCATCGAAATCTGTACAATTTGTCGATTCATCGCTTGATTAAAAAATGGAACAAAATGAGGCTGATCAGCCGGCCTTTCAACTTCTAATGATCCCTATCGTTTTACCCTAGGTTGAATGCTACGATATAAGCCGAAACAGCTATAAGTAGGGTTCACGTGATTGCCGCCATCTATTATTCACGCGTTACACATTCGCCAGACAGACGCGTCTAACGGTTGACATTGTTTTCTACCCTCAGTTCCAACGCAATTACGTTGCTACGTGCAATCAAGTCTCGAGTGAAGCTAATGATAAGTTGTTGTTCGATCCTACACAATTACTAAAATTATTCAAATTAAACTAATTTAGTCTAAAAAAACAAGTAATTTCGTTATATATTTCCTTTCATAATAAGCCATGGTTGGAATATAGTAGCTGACGAAAATATTCGTATATTTGTAGAAACATTTTAGGGCTGTATTATGCATAACGGCACTATAGAATTAATACTGTAACAGAATTCTACTATCATGGTTATGCTGGTAATATTCGAAACAAATCTGAAAATCTATGTAGATGTTGTAAGATATTCAGTACGAGTACTGTGCATTACTGGTATGTACATAATCACGACGAGATAAGGAAGGTACTGTTCTCTATTGCTCATCGCTACCCGTTGCTAGTAGCAACGTACTATGCATATATATCTCGTAAAGATTTTAAATGTAGCCAACGAGACCATTTTTAATATTTGACTATCGTGACCCATTACAGTTTCATCACTTTCGATTAATTGAACACGACCCGCACCTTAAGACTAAAATACACAATATAAGTATGGCACAGAAAATCTTTTAAAATTTACGGACGACTATTTATGGTATTTAAAGGCAGCAAAGATAATAATTAGCTGCGGATTTTCCTCGAATCGTAGCATACAATATGGAATCTGATTATTAAAAATTACAGTGGAAATACAGTGGATTTCCATAAGATATTCGTGCTTGTGGCATTTTGGAAATAAATTCTTAACCCAAATGGACGACCTCGATACTCGAGAAATTTTGTGAAGCTGACGTCAATGGCGATATGTACTGTTGTTGTGCTATCATTTCATAGTAAGCTGTATTGATTGCACTTCTATTCACGGAATTGATTTATTCCACACAAAAGTTGACAACAATAATCGAAAAAAGAAAAATATATTACCGCCTTTCACATCAGCATACACAAGCACATAGGATTTCACACGAATATACACACTTGTAAATTCGACGAAACGATCAAATTTAATTATTTTTCGATTTTTCGGGCATCAAGTACTACATCAAACGTTACACATCAAACGTTAAAATACGGCGAGCATACAAAATGTACAAACCACTCTAAATTAATTAACTTTGAACGTTATTGATTAATTAAAACAAACCACTGTTGCGTTGAGTTTTACATTTTAAAAAGTTGTTATCCGTTTTTGCTTTGTTTAAAACTAAAAACAGGACTACGTTCATTGTAAGTCGTAAATATCCCTTTTATTTATTTAAACAAACAGATATTTAAACAAACAACTTATAAATATATAATTTATTTACGTATATTTGTAATATCTGTTTTATAAATTTGTACAACCATTTATCCATTTATCTATTTTATTTGCATATAATTTTTATAGACTTTTTTTTCTTTTTTCTTATTTTTTTTTTTTTTTTTTATTTAAGAACGAAAAATTGTGATTCTATTTAAGACATGTCAGACTGAAGCGATACGCGATATATATTTCTATTCGGATTTCACCGTCGTCGTAATCGATGCTATTGGAAACGTTTCACGATAGACGTCTTACAAGCGCTTGCAATGTCCGTCATGTGTAAGGCTCTACCACTGAATCGCGGCTGCCATTTAGTGATTAAGGTCGATCACTTAGAGACGTTAATCCGCCATAATGGTGAGCAATACATCGAAGCCATTATTGAAAGCATAGTTACGCGTTAATTTCATCGATCTTATTCACAAATAGAAGTGTACAAATTATAGGATTTCCAAATATTTAGTTTAGTTAAAAGGAGATATGAAAATGACAGGTATATTCAAAGGATAAAACAGAACCGTACGATTGTAAAGTTTCAAATCATTATAACTATTTAAATTTGAAAAATCTTACTATATTTATACAATATATTTTTATTAAGAATGGAAGAAATTTCGAAAAATCCGCCAACACTTTTTACTATCGTCTTGAAGCACACCATATGTTAAGCTTCTTCGTCGTTACAAATTTTATCGCGGATGTAACGAACGTTTTCGAACATGTAGCACGCACGCGTCAACGCCTACATTTGGATTTTAAATATATGTTTTATGCATTAAATGTATTTGTACTTTCTTGCGCAATTTCTTTTAATTTGTTACGATATGGAGGGTTTAATTACGTTTAAGATATCTATCTGAATCCTTTAAATTCAATGTTCTTTAAAACATTACGTTACGTAAAATAATCGTTTTTCCACTTTATTGTATCATAAAATAGTTACTTAAATTCATATTACTTAAAGAATCTTCCTACAGAAAGAATAAAAAAGAATAAAATCCTATATGTTAAATTTTACGTGGTTGATGGAATACATAGCGATGACGAGAACTAACTACAGACAACAAGAAACTATTAGCGAAGGCAACTGGTGACTATGAATGTCGTCTTTATAATATGTGGCGACTAAGGAGAACAACTACCAACTACGGATAACAAGTAACAACCAACTGTCTCGTTTCTAAGGGGCAACTAACTTGCAATTATCCTCCTTTGATGGTTCCTGTAGCGTGATATACGTCTTGAACGTAGTTAAAGAATATGGTCGCTGCTGAATGGCGATTTGACAGCAAGGCGATCCCGCCAGTTCAAAGCTTGACATTGCAAGCTACCGAAGACCATTAATCTTGTTATCGAATATCTAGCTTTCAGAAGAACCCTTGTGATATGATATGACGTCATGACATTTTTATGACGAAGATGAACAAACACCGACCTCTAACGAAACAAATTTTTATTAAGTGCCGTATGTGGGTTGCAGGCCGGCCAACCAAGGAAATTTATCGAATGTATAAAGTAAAATATATACGAATATATTGGATATATCATAAAATGCCCGCGTTATATCGTCTAAAGAAAGCTAAATTTAAGGAATTAAAAAATTGAAATACCAATTATAAGAGAGTTAATTAAATTCAAACCTATCGATGGTCTCATAAAGACCTATATTTCCTGGAAATTGATATCTTTCGAATTCTAAATTCTCCTTAGAAAGTATCATAGAGAAAATATGAAACTTGAAAAGTACATCACGCTGATGCCTCGATAAACCGTCGTGTCGATAAATCCATGTGTCCGAGCGATGAATTTTCCCCAAACAACAAAAAACTGAAGGGAAATCTTCTTTGAAGGACGTGACAAAAGGTAGGGGAAGCGGGAACAATGATCACGCGATAAACTGATGGTGTACGTATAGAACGTGTACGTATAGAACGTTGCGAGAGAATTATCGAGAAACAAAAAAAGAAAAAAATAATCGTTGGCCGGCGCGACTATACGCTGTCGACGGGCAAACAGCGACTGAGACTAACTGAAACGAACTCTGTCGCAGTACGAGCACGGGCTGCGTTCGCGGGTCGATCGAACACGTTCTGCGCCTCTCCTCGGCACCGGCGTCAAAGCCACCCCCGATGGCTGCAACGCACTGGTGCACTTGGTGGTCCTTCCTTTTTCGTGTGATATTATACCAGCATCTGTGATGCCATTTCAAAGACCGCAATCAAAGCATTAAATGCCAGATTAAAGCGACGCGATAATATTACCCCAATATTCGTCCGTAAATGTTACCGTATAGATGTTTAATGCTTTATTATGCTTCGATAAAGCAATAACACAGAAATAATTGCATTATTATGCTTCGAATAATTTACTATCACATGAATCGTTCCACAAGAAAACATATGTTTCACTTTTCCCCGTAGTATGATTGTAATTTATAACAAATATTTATAATTTATAATTTAAAATATTTATAATTCACTGAAAGTATCTTCCTGTCACGATTATAGGCGTAAAATGTCAAATTAAAAGTACCAAATTAAAAACATATGGTATCCCGAAACCAAACGTACGACATGGCGAATCACGATGATACGATAAAAATTGATCTATGTCTTGATTTATTCAAACAGAACGAACTTACTCGAACTTTTCCAGAATAAACGATTTATCCGATAATATCCGTCACTAGCTTCTCTTCCTTCAACGGTAACAACTGACACCGAAAGCTCGAGAGACCCGAACGGTGAGACGTACCCAGAAGCAATGCAGTTACCTGGGCAAAGAGTCCCAAAGACCAAGGACGTAGGAAATTTCGAGAAACGGAAATGGAAACTGGAGTGGCGCGTCAATCAGCACTGACGGAAACTAATAAAAATGGAAAAAACCAAACTAATTCGTTTCACAAATTATTAAAACGATATTATTGAAAATTTCACTCGATTTTCTCACTGCACACGTCAATATTTGTCGAAATATCAATATTAAAAAGTTAATAAAAAAAAATATCCTCTTTCTTCATACCTGTCTTTCTCCCGGGCGGCGAAGGAATACTAGAATGTTCGAGAACAACGGATACTTTTTGATTTTATCTCAATATCAATTTCAATCTTTTTAAACGAAATATAATCTGAACGATGAAACGTTTGATCAAATAATGTTCTTCGTTCGATGCTAAAGGAAATTGAGAAGAAACATCGAAAATTCGTTAATAAAACGAATTTCTTTGTTTCTGTTAAATAATAAACTTGATATACGTATTGGTTTTTAAAATCAATATAGCTAACCAATGGGCACACTTTTAACAAGGGTGATGGAACATACCAAAAATCTTTCAAGATGGTCTTGGCAACGGAAGAGTCGAAAATATGACAATTATGAATGAAAAATTCTAATATTTTACAGCTGGCAACGATAAACAACTCCAGATATTCTCCTAATTAATTTACAACAAATTCGCGTATATGATCGATAGCTGACGTCACTGTGTCCCACAGCCCTTGTAAAACGATAAGAATTTCCTGGGAAACTTGTAGCCACGAAATGAAAAAGATGATAAAACTTCTAACAAGAGTACTGAGACGAGCAACTTTGTACTTACCCCTTCGGAGTAGGGAACGTGATTAAACGTCCGCGAGTTCGAAACTTTTGTAAGTCACTGCACGGCCGCTGCTTATGGTGGAAATGTAATAGATATAAGTACAGAGCGCGTGAGCGAACTAAAAACGCGATATAGGGGTAAAGAGAGAGACCGTTCCGTCCTTCTCTAATGCCCGCGTACTTGTACCGGAAATGTGTAACAACGGTAAACGAGCGCCGTCAGTGTCCACTAGTGTGCATGCCTGATTAAACAAGGACAGAAAATGCTTATATACAGCCTT
This sequence comes from Bombus affinis, assembly GCF_024516045.1. Taxonomy (NCBI): domain Eukaryota; kingdom Metazoa; phylum Arthropoda; class Insecta; order Hymenoptera; family Apidae; genus Bombus; species Bombus affinis. The sequence goes on along the minus strand of NW_026109404.1, from coordinate 30,513 downwards.
CTCTTTCTATTTCCATGTCGCATCCATCTTACTATACAGTAGACAGGATTCGACTATTCCATCATTATATTCGCACCCTGCTTACGTGTGAACTAACATTGCCATGACAACAAATCGTTCGTCTCCTGTTTGATGCTCAGTTTTCAACGGAGTTGAAGGGAAACTTTATAAGAGAAAGGAAGTGACGGATTGTCTCAAAGTAATAAACGAAAATTCTCGTAACTATCGAAAAACGATAGTCAATACAAGGATATCATTATCACATTTAAAACTATTACAATGAACGGTGATTTATCGCTGCAAGGTACCACAAATAAGATATCTCATAATTTGCGAAAAGACTTTGGAACTTCCATGACAGTCATGAGTGTGTTTTGTCATTGATTTGCCATATTGCGTTTTTCACAATTGTTGTTCATTTTTTGTGATATTTTACACTCGCACATAGTATCTATGATTTTTTCTTTCGATAATTCTTATAATTATTGTCAATAATTAATTATTTATAACCATTTACGCTGTATTATATATCATTAAGATTTATCTTTGCACGTATCAAGATAGTAGATAACAAAATTATGTTTATATATTTATATTATGTGTATATATTTAGATATCTTCTTAGTTGCAATTTTTTCGAATAATATCGGCGACCAATCGAAATAGAAATTAGTGCGGAAAGAGGGGAAGGAACCAAAATTTGAAAATCGACATCGGTAACTCAGTAGTTATAGAGTAACTCAATCGATAACGTAGATTAACTAGTTATAAATGAAAATATATTTAAATTCAAACTTTAAAAATTAGAAATTAAAAGGCAGAAGGCAAAAAATTATCGCCGAGGATTTATATAATAATAAATAGACAGTACATTCTTTTTGTCTGTCTTACCTAGAAATAAAACAGTTAATTGATGATTATCGTATAGTGTGTACTCATAGCATAAAATTTGTTCAATGAATTAAAAATTATATTTTTTAGATATGTAGACATTAGCGATGTATTAATCCGGGAAGCTCGTCTACCTCGGAAATATCGAGTCTGCGACAACGTCGATTTGGAAATTATTCTTACAGAATATGAAAATTATTACAAGATGAAATTCCAAAAATATCCTATATTGTGCAAGAAAATAACTGAAAAGGAAATAAAGACGAGGGAAATGACAAATGCGAACAAAGTGTAAGAATTTAAATTATTTAACACTATTCAACGTTCTCAACGTATTCAACGTATCGATTACAATATCATTCAATCTTTGAAGAAGTAGTAAAACGTGTCAAATCTGTTAGCAAACAAACGAGAAGTGAGTCTGTATCTGGGTCTGTGAAAGGGAGGAATGCACAACAGAAGATGAGGGGTGATGCTACGGATGATATTAATCTCGCAATGACAGTGACATCAATTTTCGCCAATGAAAGCGATGAATCTTCATCAGAAGAGGAGAGCTATTTAACATCTTAATGGAACAATCCACGCAATCAAAGATATCAAAATAGGCTCAGAAGCTTTATATAGACAATCTGGAATTATGGAAGATTATTGAAGACATTTCATGCGTAAGTTATTTTCGATTAATATACGTATTGTAAATACTGATTTCAGTAAAGCTTTAAATAACGAATTACATAACACTTACGGAAATTAATACGGAGATTATGCGCCATTTCATCTTTGTATTGTCGTAGGAAATCATACTGACAAAATTAAATGTATATTGGGACAACATCGTAGGCCTAGAGGAATGTAAATCTGCTATTAAGGAGGCCATTGTGTATCTCCTCAAGTACCTTATCTTTTTTAAAGGCCCATTTTCTCCCTGGAATGTCAATGCACCTTTTTTAACATAACGGCCAGCTCATTGGTGAGCAAATGGAGAGGTGATTCCGAGAAGTATATCCGTGTAAGTTGATTTCCTTTGTCTATGAAGAAGAGATTCTGGAATATATCATATATAATAATAATCATATATAAATAGAATAGTTACATTAATACATTTGTTAAACTGAACAGGTTTTATTTGAACTTGCCTATAATTTTTCGCCTACAATTATTTTTATCGACGAGATTGACTGGATAGGCACAAATAAAGGAGTAAACTGTACATTGTCTGAACCTGCAAAGAGATTCAGATCAGAACTTCTTTCTAGATTGGATGGATTAGTATCTAACGAAAATTCTAATGTAGTTCTTTTGGCTGCAACTAATTGCCCTTGCTATGTATATCACGCTATTTCAATGTTTTCTAAGTAGAAAATATCTTAATATCATAATTATTCATTATCTTAATCTTAATTATTGTGTTGTGCGGAATATTCCTTTGTTATTATTAATATAACAGAACAATAATATTTATTGTAAATATATTATTAGGGACATTGATGCAGCTTTACGCAGATGCCTTGAAAAGAAAATATACGTATCATTACCAAATGAAGTTACTCGACTTGGTATGTTCAAATTATACCTTAGCAACCAGTTATTAGAGAATATGGATATTGTAAACCACATAATAAAATCTACTGAAAAATATTCTTGCGTGGATATAAAATTGCTTTGTAAGCAAGCATGGCTGCTCGAAATAAGTCCAATATGGGAAAAACTTGAAAAAAAAAAAAAAAAGAAACATCTGTTACGACTTTGAAATATGAATTAAAGAATTATGAAATAATAGCAAAATTGTTAAAAAACAATGTCACCTACAGTTACGGATGTGGATAGATATGAAGCGTGGAATAAATATGTATGCCATAAGAACATATTTTAAAAAATATAAATGCTTATCATATAAAAATATAAAAATATAAAAATATAAAAATATAAAAATATAAATGGTTATAAATTATTAATATAATTATCGTTCGAAAAATTGTTCGTGTGCGTGCATGTATGTGTGCGCACGCGTTATAAACAAGTTTGAAATGTTCGTTCTACATATATGTATACGTGGTATACATCTTCCCTTATAATATATAATATGTGTAATCTGAGTGGTAATATCTCCACGTATTACATATGTGTTAGTGTATTTTATCGATAATCTGTCTTTTATTTCCTTTTATCTTATTAACGCATGTATGGGCGCGTATATGCGCCGGGCGAAAGCTATGGTTATATATGGGATTGTTAACAAATAAAAATTAATCTAGGTGTTATTAAAGAAATTTGTTTCACCTTCTAAACTTTTTGATGATTGGTTTACTTTGAATATTTTGCATATTTTTGCATATCATGAGCATTTTGTACATTTCTATACATTCAAACTTTCTATGAATATAAAATGATCCGCACTACTATCTACTTCATAGTATACTCTATACGTTTAAAATGCTCCATTAGAAGCTTAAATCTATCAAAATACAGCTCCTAGGGAAATGTGAATTTTCACATGAACACATAATATCGATTTTCTCATTGAAACGTATAGGCAGGTATATACTAGCATAAGCCACCTTCGGCATTTGGCCGTATGATGCAGCACTAGCTCTGTAACATAGAAAACCATAGGCGTCAGTTCTTCTTATTTCCTCTTTGATATATGTTTACTTTAATGTCACTTATTCAGACGCTTGATACATTGTCGGAATGAAATTTTAGTAATGTGCAAGTAATTTTGAGTAGATTAATAAAGTATAATAAGATATCAGATTCATGTACGTAGATTCAAGTGACATCAATCTTTATGTCTAGTATATACATGTGTATTGATCTATAAGTCAGTGTTAAAATAACAAATAAATGGCAGAAGAAGGAAAGAAGATTTCCTTCGGTTTTGCGAAATCTATTAAGAAACCTGTGTTAAAAAATGCTATTCCACAAGAAAAAAAGAAAGTTGATTACATTGAATGCCTTGATGAGAAAGGTATTAAAGTAATAGGGTGAGTTCAAAAAGTAAAATTTATAATCAAGAAACATATAACCTCAACCTAACCTATAAAAATCACCAATAGCGGAATATATATATTTGAAAACAATTTTTTTATTTCAATGAGGAAGAAAAAAAAGATGAACCTCTAATTATTCCATTACTAGGTTCAAAAACCTGGCATGATAGAATTCTTAATAAAATAGATGCAGACATTTTCCTTCCGAAGGCAGATAAGGAAAAGGTAGGAGACGCTAGTGTTAACGAGGCAAAATCAAAGCTATCTAATGGAAAAACATCGCCAATAATATCAATAAAGAAAGAGCCAGTTGAAGATAGTGAAAATAAAGTTGTTACTTTAGAAGAGCAAGCGACTAAAGAAATCATTGGGGAACTTAAGTCAAAGAATAAATATGAAACTAAAACAAATGATTTAACTTTACCTTTAGTAGAAGATGAATCATTAAGAGGCAAAGAACAGGTACGTTATCAACATATTGATGTGCAATGCACAGATGTATTACATTTGCATATTATAAATATCGTTTTGTATTTTTCAGTCTACGTTAGAAGATTATGAAAAAATTCCTATTGATGCTTTTGGTGTAGCAATGTTAAGGGGAATGGGATGGCAACCAGGAAAGGGAATTGGTTGAAATGAAAAGTATGAATTTTACTCTGGATTAAATTAATTATATGTATTTAATACATCACTTATTGGAAAGTAAACAGAGAACATCATTTTTTATTTCACAATCGTTTATTCTAACTATTACAGATTAGTAGCAGCTGTCATACCAGAATTACGACCAAAAGGTATGGGTCTTGGAGCAGACAAAGTAGCATTGCAGAAGAAAAATACAGATTTCAAAAAAGAAGAGGAAGAAGTTAAAATCGAGAAAGGAACATTTGTGAAAATTATAGCTGGAGAACAAAGTAATAATTATGGTCAAATAGAAGGATTCGATGATGATGCAGGAAGGCTCATAATAAAACTAGCTCTTGGTGGAAATATAATATCTGTAAATGAATTTATGGTACAGCCAGTGACTAAATCAGAATATTCTAAGAACTCAAAAGTTCAAAGTTAATATGAAGTGTTAGTTTTTCATTAAGGGACATTTAAGAAAATAAATTTGAATTGACATATACATATAAAGACATAATCGGACATGTAGAAAAACTAATTCAAGAGTATCTGTAAGTGTGTTGTTGCATGCAATTTTTTAAAGGTCCCTTCTATCTTTATATAAAATATGATAAATGTAGAGGTTTTAGATTTCAGTATTTTATGGGGTTAATTTCAGATACAAAAAAGTATGAGGAATATAAGGACAAGGAATCCAAGGGACTCAAGCAAAAGATGGATAGAAAAAGATCAATGTCCCCTGACCCCGAAGACGGTGAAGAACAAAAGTAGTAATAAAAGAAAGAAAATCGGAAGTACGATGCACAATAAGAACAAGTATGATAAAGTGGGGGATAAAAAATCAGAAAGACGAAAAAGGCGCTCCGAATCTAATGATGACAGCGATAGTGATTCTGAAAAGAAGAGACGGAGAGAAAGAAGTAACTCTAATAGTAATGATTCTTATAAATTAAAAAGATTGAAGAAGTCAAAGAAACGTAAGAAGTACGATTGCTCGTCTGAAAGATCAAGTAAAAAACGAGACGACGAGAAAGATCAAGATCTCGATCATTTAGTAGGCAGTAATATTTTCCAGGAACGTATTCGGTCATTTTACTTTCAAGATAAATTGTACAATTTTATTTATACAGATTTTATAATAAAGTGTATTTTTACAAAAGTATATTTCTTTTCTTACCCTTAACTGAAAATTACATTTAATTATAATATGTAATAATGTTTACAATTACATCAAAGTTAATGTCCTAAACTTTATCAATAATTATTAAAAATCCCCGCGTATTGCTTACGTAATGTTGATATCGAGTAATACCATACATAACCTCAAAGAACATTATGATACTTACGAACATCGTTAAACAAGTAGTGCGAACGATGTCGAGTAAGTATTCACTATGTATAAAGTATTTATAAATAAAAAGTATGGGAAATATATAACCGAGTGTATTTAACTTTTCCAACATTTTAGCATTTCGCTTGGCGTTGGTACAACTTCAAGTAAATGAAGTAAAAAGCAAAAATGTAGAGCGGGCAGTTTCCTACATTTCAAGCGCGAAAGAGCATAATGCTGATATTATCGCTCTTCCTGAATGCTTTAATTCACCATATGGAATACGTAATAATTTGTTTCTTTTTCTAATAATTTATTATATGTATAACAACTATATAGAAAAAAGTAAAAGTAGACAAATTACCTTAACGTTCATACTTCCATAAAGATTGTGAATTGACTCGAGAATATAGAATTTCCCCATTTTTATGATTATCGTGATTTTTGTATAAATATATTTTTTAAGATACTAATAATTAGATACTTATAAACTAGTATTATCAATTATTTTGTATTTATAATTCCACCTATAATAGTTAAAAATTAAAGTTAGTTAAAATCTAACTTTATGTTTCAAAAAGTACTAGCAAAGTCGTTAAGTAACAAGTCACTGGTACTGACCCAAATAGCATGATTGTAATTAAACATTTCTAAATATTCATTTTTCATCTTGAACCTGTAGAAACAATTTATTATATGTACTATTATCTAAGTAATTATATATTTAAGTAAATCTAAATATAAAATTTAGTTATTTTAATAATTTAAAAAATAAAAAATTGACAAACATTTCAACCTAATTTATGGTTGGAACAAAGGACAGTTATTTTTCATTAATTGAAATATTGCAATGCAGAATAGTTTCCAAAATACGCCGAGAGTATTCCTGATGAAACGGTGAAACGAGCGTTGCTTTATCGAAGGCAGCTAAGGAAAACAGCATTTATGTAGTTGGTGGTACGATACCTGAAATAGAGGGCGATAAATTGTACAATACCTGTACTATTTGGGGTCCCGATGGAACTTTGATAGCAAAACACCGGAAGGTAAATAATATACCTCCATGTGGCTTTGAAATTGAAAATATTGGGGTGGAGAAAGTGACTCTATCTAGGAATAATTTAGGAATATGCATATGTACATACGTGTACTATAACCAATTCTATAATTTAAAAAATATGTTATAGGTTTATAAAATACGTTTTGATACGAGAAACATACATTTTTGTCGTAATATAATATATAAATTTTTGTACAATATATTTGTTTTGTAATATAAATTTTTCACATAGGAAAAAACTTATTTTTTCTTAAAAAATATTCCTTCTCAAATATTATTAAATGATAAAACTTTTTAATAAAAGAAAGTGATAAAAACGCTGTCAGTTATTAAATAAAAAACAATTAAAGTTTAGAAGTTCGTAACATTGATGTTAAATTACAAAAGTTACAGCAATAGAGTTAGCAACTATATTTTTATGTTATTAGGTACATCTATTCGACATCGACATTCCCAACAAGATTACTTTCCGAGAGAGTGATTCACTCAGTCCTGGTAATTCCCTAACAATGTTTGATGTGAAGGGCTGCAAAATAGGTATTGGCATTTGCTATGATATCAGATTCGAGGAAATGGCACGCATTTATCGGAACAAAGGTACAGTAGCTTAATCGAACAATACTTAACTAGCATGAAAGTAACTATCTTTCTTAAATATATTCTATATAAAATATAATCAATATAATCTGTAACTCTGTATAAAAAGGAGCTTAATTTAAAAAACCAGTATATTCGCTGAAAATGAAATAAATAAAAGAATTAGAAGCACGACAAGAGGACTGTTCTCGCATATTCATAAATTATGGAATATGGACTGTGCAGCTACAAAGTTAACTAAAATTCAGTGGTCTCGTATTTCCCATTTCTCTGTGTTAGGTTGCCAAATGCTGATATATCCGGCGGCATTCAATATGACCACTGGACCACTGCACTGGTCATTACTTCAGCGTTCCAGAGCGAATGACAATCAATTATACGTCGCCTGTATATCACCGGCTCGTGTTCCTTCAGCAAGTTATGTCGCATGGGGACATACACAGTTGACAAATCCCTGGGGGAAAATCCTTTATGATTTGGAAACTCAGGAAAATATGGTGGTCACCGATATCGGTAATTTCCAGCTTAACATTAAAAGCGAGAAATCCATGATGTAATTAACTTTTAGTCTCGTTGGTTCATCGATTTTGCCGGCTCCCTCTGTATTTGTTGAATTTATTAGCAAGCATTACTTATTACTTCGTATGTTTTTCTTTTCTCTCAGATTTGAAAGTTGTTGAGGAAGTAAGGGCTCAGATACCTACATTTTCTCAAAGACGTACGGATTTGTACGACACTGTCTATAAAAAGGAGTAACTCTACACTGAAACAGAAAATGTTTTCTTATAATATTTCTACTACAATACCGTTTTTTTTTTTTTTTTTTTTTTTATGACTTATTACTAATTACTTATCATTTGTACTAAATGAATAACTCAATTAAGAAAACCAAAATGTTATAAATAATAATCTGTATATCTTGTGTATCAATATGTAATTGGATATTGTAATAATATTGGAATGTCTTTGATCAGGGATATGATAAAGAACACGCGAAGACTACGTTCTTTTGAACATCTTTAATATCCATCATTTATAACATTAAACATCTTTTTAAATATTTAGATAGATTAATACGTAACTCTTTATATATATAAACATTAATTTGAAGTTACAAGCTTAGAGAAATTGGTCGATTAATATTTATAGATCGGCTGTCTTGATGAAAGGCTTAAAGAAAGCAAAAACATAACAATGTCGCAAATATAATTTATAGTTTAACTTCTTTCTTGTATCTGTCTGCCTTTCACGATGTTTTACCAATTACAATAAGTAATTTCGACTTCTTTGCGCTCCGTTTTAACGCATTCGAGACCGAAAGAAATTCATATCAATCAGTAGGCATAATATATATAACTGTACATAATATATTATAGTATAACATAGTATATAATTTTATATTTTAAAAACATGAGGCATAAAATTTAAGATTGTCATCGACTTAAAATTAAAATATGAAAAGAATATTCCAGAGAGAGAAAAGCACAGTATCATTCTAACAAAACATTCAGATCGTACTGACACCCAGGAATCGTATTACAATAAAATCTCGGTCTCGAATGAATTAACACGAACGATTAACATGAAACACACTTGCGGCTTAAACACCTTCGATATCGAGGAAATTCAAACTTTACAAATAAAAGCAGCCTGTTCCTCTTTCCACCACAGACTCTCATACCATATCCGCTCTTATCCAGGCTTTTACTTGAAATCTCTGTCTATTTACAATTTAAATTTACCCGGACCACTCGTTGAGTCGGCAGCCCTTTATAAATATATAATGAACCCAGAACATATACCTGTGCCCCTAGCTGGTATCAGCTCTAGTAACGTTCATACCGGAACTTTCATACGACGCCAATTTGTCACGCGTGAACATCGATTCTTTCAGGGGTCACGGCTTTATGGGATTATATCCTTTAAAGTAATTAAAGTGATACTAATGATACAGAATTTTTTACAAATATTTAATATGTCCATAAAATAGGAAGTTTCGTGCTCTCTTATTTTATATTAATTATAAATTAGTAAGTTTTACATTTGTTATCTATAGATTTAATAAATTATTAAAATTCCATGAAGACATATTCTGGAACACATTAGAAGATTTTGCTGTAATTTACAACGGATGCTCCGAGTACGAACAGGCAGTAAACGAACAAATAGAAATTCAGGCTATTGTGGTAGTATAGCTCACGTGGGATTTTAAGCTCGAATTGGACTTAAACGTTACGATCGTCGTGAATAATTACGATATATACCCTGTACGACGAGCAGAGAATCTTAAATTATTAACGGCAATTCCTTTGTGCAAAGTGCAATTTTATTAACGGCCTGTAACGAATGAACGGCTCGTTTTGAATAAAGTTTACATTTAGAAAGTAAACACAGAAACACATTTTAAGAAACTAAGATATCGAGTTCTACTTGTAAACATCAAGTGCTCTTCGTTTGAGAAGATTACGAGTCTCTTCTTCGATAACGACATTAATTAAGAAGTTTCGATACCGTTTATGACATTAAGATCTCATTAGTAAAGTTATATCATTAAAATCTTACTGTTCCTAGAGAATATAATATAGTTAAAACTTCCAGAGGATCAACAGGTAAAGAAATTGTTGATAAAAGCATTGTTAGTGACAACTGACTGTAATCGATATCTGCTGGGTGAAGTTGTGTGTTCTGAGAATCTGTGTTAATGCAAGGATTCTGTTACAAATCATCAACTAAAGAGCCAGCGGGCACGTCCGACCGATCGATCGATACCACGAACCTCGAATGAATTAACGCTCAAGGTGGAACGGATTTAATAGATCGAGTGTTAGTGTAATTTGACACTTTGTTTACACTTGCTTTATGCAAACAAAGTTTGATGTTCTGAACTCGATGGTTATAAGATCTTATTGAAACTCCAGTATTTCACCCGCACGGTACGACACTTTGTTGATGATTGTCCTTGTATGTTGTTGATACTCCCCATCAGCCGTTAAATTTTGTTCGTCTATCGTACTTTTCTAGCCAGAGGTTTTCCCTGATGTTTTTCCCTACTGTCTAAGTCATCAGGTTTGCAGCTCGGGGAGGACAGATAATTCGGAATTTCCCAAAGGAAGGAGAGGTGCCGTCCGAGCCATAAAGGGACGGTCACTCAAAATGCCGAATAGATTCATTTAAATAATTATGAGAAACAAGTAAGTTTTGTAAGCACAAGTTTTCAAATGTTATAGTTTGAATCTGTTCTTATAATTTTAAAAAGACCTTACAGCCAGGATCTCTAAAAAATTCGATGAAAATTCTCATGAGACATCAATTGAAACAATTAAACGCAACAGAGAATGGGTATAATCATATAATTCCTCCCCATTTCAAAATTCATTCATATACATCGATTTTTGTTTTCATATTTGTTTTATGTGTGAAGAATATGTATTTATTGGCATCAAAATATTTTCTGTTTCAATTCCTGGTCATTTTAGATCGAAACTTCCAAATATCGTTGATTAAAAATTTTTTAATTTTTAAAATGAAAGGCACTAGTTATAGGACAAAAAGTTGTTTCAATTATTTGAACATTCTGCTTCATTCCTACAATAACATATTTTATTTTAAATGAAAACAAGAAACAATACTATTGTGTATAAGTTTAACGGAGTGACACAGGTGATTTGTAGCTAACACTGTAGCTAACATAGTTTCTGCAATATACCCTTTAATCGAATAGAAACAAGGGGATTTTAGAAATTTCTATTAACCGACAGTATTGTCAACAAGTTTTAACAATGACTGAAGGTTGCAAAATTAAATATAAAATGATTTATTAATAGCATATGCAGTGTTAAATTTGTAAATAAGCAGTTTATCTTTTAAGAATAACAAAGACACCAGAAAATAAAAATAAAGAATATTCTAATTATATTGCAAACTAACGAATAATGTAAAGAATTTATTTTTGTTATCTATATCACAGATTTTAGGTAAAATATTAATTTACTTATTATTAGGAGATTGAATTTGAAATATAATTATAATTTATAAGGGACACCTTTAAACTAGCAGATATTTGGTAGCAGTTCTCTAGCCTTTGTACAATATAACACAGTTCAGTTTAATTGAGTTTAATACCTTTGACCAGCCAGTTTCCAATTTCATTTATGGCATAATCTCCTGACAATTTCATACCCTTCGAAAGAAACACGATTTTCTATTATTGTTTTACAATCGCGGAATATGATCAGTGTTTCAATTAAGCTCCACTGTTTTAATTTCCCGTCTACGCACGATGTGGGTACACCGTTTTTTTGTTGTTTTTAGATACAAGTGACGAGAAATTATGAAATGATATTTTAAATTTAAACTGATTTCATTCATTGATTTATTGTTTATTGTGCGACAATGGTAACTTGTTTAAATAAAGATTTTATAAATAAAATATTTAAGGTCTAAAATAATAAATTAACACATGTGAAAACATTAAAGCTGTTACCCTTATTCATGGTCTTGTTGGAACGTGTTTAACGAGCGTAACGTAGGCGTGAAAACGAAAACGTTGAGACTCTTGTGGCGTAAAAAGACTGAATTCCTCATAAAAATACAAGAAACGAATACAAGAAACGTGCACATAGTTTATTCTCGACCTTGGATACATAGAACCAAAAAAAAAAAAAAGAAAAAAAAAATGGGTTTTCTGAAACTTTCGTTTCTCGTGATGAGTACTTTATGATGCAATAAAAAATTTTGTCTGAAAATTATACTCAAGATCAATTTCATGATCCATTTTCTCTAACAGATCTCCATCTTCCACAGCTATAACAAATAATTTTTTCACACTCTATACATTTAACATCGATTATAATTCTGATAATTGAAACACCGAACATCAATGTGTTTATTCACTACGCTAACACAGATAACAATTAACAACTTTGACAACTTCCTGGACACCCTGGGCAATAGATTCATAGCTGGATTCCTCGGCTGATCTCTCCTCTGATCATTCCCCCGTGATAGTAACATAAATGTCCCCTCCTATTGAACCCTTCACTTGTGCAGAGATCATAGAAGCAATCAGTCGCCTAAACCCCAAGAAAGCAGCAGGTCACCACCTAATAGGAAATAAAGCAATCAAGTAACTTCCGATAAAAGGGATTGCACTGGAAAAAAACAAGAGATTAAGAAAAAATTCTGAAAGAGACACAAATCAGTAGTATTATTTTATATTACGTTGCGAATTACTTTTCAAAGTAATTCGCAAGTAAGTAATTTCAAAGTATTTCAAAATATAGAATAAAAAAAATTAAAATATTACAATTACCATCAATAAGCTCAGCGTCCACATATGACTATGTGACACATAGTGATTGACGCTTCCAGATATGGGACTATGGTTCTGAAGTGAACCATTTCTGGGTGAGTCATCGACGGTAGTGACATTAAATTCGATCGGATCTTCTGTGGGGTTTAGGCATTCGATGTTGCAACATCTGCGTTCATACCGGAACTTCTTGCACTTCTGTAATAAAAAGAAATCGATTAATTGTACGGATCAATCGTCACTAGACTATTTGAAAATTCAGGTTATTCAAAGAATGAAAGAAGAAGGAATTGCTCCAATTCCACCATTGCTTTAGCAAAACTAGTATTTGAGAACCATTAGTCAAATATATTATAACACTAATACTAATACTAACGGTTTCACCGTCGAAAAGTGGATCTTTCTAGCATGTCTACGCAAATGAAGGTTGGAGGGGGGAGGGGGAGGGGGGAACTGTACATGCGCCAAACACCTTTACGTTCGTAATTTTTCACACAAATTTACAACTGTAGGGAAAAAATTATCTCTGATGTTTCAGATGTTAGAAATTGACAATATCGCATAACGGAATGCTGTGTTCTAGATATTCTATTTTTGTTACGAAAGTGGTACAAACGAAGTCCACTTAAGAATAGTACAACAAAATCGGTTGACGTTAGGTTATCATGCAGATATCGCGGCTTTTGCTTTGGAAAGCACGCAACTGCCAGTCTCGTCGTCCCTTGTAAACGAGAGAAAGATATTGTAATTGGTCGGGATTAACATAAAACTCGTCGCATGCGATCAGATGGCCTGAATGTTTAAAAAACGAGAGTAGAGTGCGTGCTACGTGGTTCTAACAGTTTAGGCGGAAACTAATTATTGTAACCGGAGCCGAGATATGTAGCGATATTACTTTCCTCGACAAAGCGTATAAGGTGAGGAAAGAATCGCGATAAGGTAGAACAAGAGACAGGAATTCTTTACGTAAAGCAGATCTGTCAACTAGATAGAGATCCTACAGCTATAACTACAGTGAATCCGTACTCTGGCGAATTGTCGTTTCACAAATAAAGCTTCTGAAAAACGGAATTCATAGAATATAACTGCTGTTGTAAGAATCTATATATCTGATTTTGCTGCCGTATTTGTCAGAACGTTTGTTTATCAAAAAAACGCATCCTCTGTAATCTTCTGTAGTTTAACAAGGCACAGTTAATAAAAGAGATAGAGCGTTAAACGGTGACGATTTAATCACAGTTAAATAGATATTGGTCTCTTTAGTTAAAATGCCCTATGATTTATTTGCATCATTTTTTTTCCATGCAATTTAAAATATTTAAATAAACAATATTTACCAAATATTCAAATATTTAAAGAAACAGTAGTCCATACAATATAATTTTATTTGATGGTTATTTGATATTTAATATTTTGGTTTACATACAAAATTGAAATTATACTTTGCTTGAGGACAAAAATTCTAATTGCATTCCTAACATATACCAATAATTATTGATCGAAATAGAAAGAACTGCAGGACTAGGAAGATTACTTAGCATCTTATATAGCCTGGCAAGGCTCGAACGTTTTATCTTCCTGTAGATTTTCTTTGCTTTTAGACTTTCCTTCCATTTCTCTGAATTGGTATCTTCTGTACACTATTTATAAAAGAAGAATAAATTACATGTTACATCCAAGTTACCAATCCAAATAATTTTAAGTAAGAAAAGAGATCTAATGCAGCAGTTTCCACTTAAATATAGATCCGACGATTATTTACGAACAAATAGTATAAATCTTTTAGCAATATGAAATTCGCAATATTTATTCAAATATTTATATTTATAGTACGCCATTAGCAAAGAAGACATGTTTGCGTGCGTTATCGATTTTACGCTTTTGCCACGCAAACATGGAAATTGCGATTCGAAATTGAATTTGCACTGGAAACGGTTGACGTTACGACATCAATAACATATTTCAAAAACACTGACGATATCATACGGAATCAGAGAGATTCTATGAGAAGTTAAACGCATAATCATCCTATTGTAAATAACAGGAACAGAAAGTACACAAGGAATAATACAGAATCATCCTATCATCCTATCCTATTATACAGGATTGCTTTGATTCGAGCTCAAACATAGGGAAATCTGAAAGAATTTTTCGCAGAATTTCCTTCCCCTTTGAATTAGCTTTTATACAGAACGACTTTAACCTTTTCAAGGAAATACCTATAGAGTGTGACGATCTATGATTTTAAATAGAGAGGTATATCTGAAAAGAGGTGGATGTAAAACGTAGCATATAAAACGTAGATCAAATCTTTATTCAAGGATTTTTTCTCTTCGCAGAGAATCAGGTTTTCAAGAACGATCGAATATGTATGCACTTGATTTACACGTGAAGTTGTCATTAAAAATATTGTTGCGTTTAAAAAGATAAATATTCATTTAAATTTAATGAAATTGTTAGTCCAATTGTTTTAAGCTTAAAGATATGTAGGTGTCACATTTATATATTGAAAACCTGGGAGCGGCATTAATTAACAAACCTAGTCACGCGCACACGTACTTTAAAACCATGCTTGAAAATCGATATTCCCTGAAACAATGCATCGTTCTGCGCTTCCAATTTATTTTCGCACGAAGAATCAGTCCATTCATCGTTGCCGTCACCATCGCTACTGTAATCTATATTACTCGAATAAATTCTATATCTTGATTGGAAAATCGCATATTTTAACGAACTTTCTGTGTTTTTTTTTTTTTTTTCTATGATTTTAATTGGCAATTTCCGAAATTGAACTATAGCTTGAGAATAAACCGATAATATTTGAGGGTATATATACATACATCATGTTTTTGATGGGTTTTGTAGTAAAATAATTGTAGAAAAAGCAAACTTTTTAAGAAAAAATTACCATATTCGAGTAATAAATTATAGAAAATTACCAATGTAATTCAGCTAATTAGTGCCCCAGTTAATTTCGATGTTCACTACCACGCCACTTAAGAAGTGGTTTCGTGTCCGAGCGGATTTCCCCCACGTAAAGAAAAAAAGAAAAAGAAAAAGGAAAAAAAAAGAAAAAGAGAAAGGAAGAAAAAGAAAAAGAAAAAGGAAAAAAAAGAAAAAGAGAAAGAAAAAGAAAACGAAAAAGAAAAAAAAAGTTAATTTGGATGTTATAAAATGTTATATAACCAAGAACTTATCTTCTACTTGGTAGTCGCATAAGAGAAGACCGAGCCATTGAATCGCTCAAATCGATTAGCTGATTCGCTTAACGTAATTTTACTTCCGATGACGTAAACAAGAGCAGAAAGTACACAAGTAATAATACAGAAATGTCAAATGTACAGAAGAATAAATTTCGTTAAATCATTAGCACGTAACATTTCCTTATAATTCCATTTGTGTATAGCAAAATAGCTTGTGTGCTTTCATGAATTATAATTGATATTTAGAAGCTTTCATGTAGGTAGATATATAACTCGTGTTAATTAGTAATTTAACAATACATCATGACAACATATCATTTTCGTTTCTTCGTTTATCTCGTTATGCGCGTAAACGAATGTGTAAATAAAGACATATAATCAACGATAACATGTAGTGGCAAACATGATAATTATCGACAAAGGAGAATATTGGTGAAATGATTGTGGGTGATTTCACTCGGTGTATCGGTACATAAACTTTGATAGACATTGCCGGTGGATTCGCTGTCGGTGAAATCGTGTCGATGAAATAATTGTCAGTGATTTAAAGATAACCCAATTTATTGATCTCCCCTTCATAGAGTTGTACGTCTCTCTATAAAACATATTCTACCTGGAAGGGCTGAAACATTTAGCTTAGTCACACTAAACTGGACTGGACTGCAAGTAAGAAGATTGAAATGCAAAATTCACGTGTGAGCGCAACGATTTAGATGGAAAGTTCGATAAGGCGATTATGTATATTAACCCGAAAGAAAGCTCATGGCTTTGCAACGCGTTACACGCAACACGGAATTTCCCTCGCTGAAATAATCCTATTACAACGATACGATTTTCCTTAACAGATCTCGCAATGTAATTCTCCCTCTACAACTTTTTATTAGGTTTGAAACACGAGAGTTTCGAAGCTCTGCAAAGTCTCGCGAATCTAGAAGTCGAGTTTCAACGTATTTTCGCTTCTTATTTTATAGCTGTTAATAGTTATTATCTCACTCTGCACGTACATCAAACGAGTACTTATGTAAATCCAAAGGAAACGGAAACAACCGAGAATAATTGAGGATAATTCGAATACGTACCGATTAGTAAAGTGTTTGGCAAAGAAAAAAAAAGGAAAATTGTATCGGAGAAATAGGGGAAAAACGGTGGCGTACATCAAGCAATCTTTATGGCTGTAATACATTTATTATTCATTTATGTTCATTTTCTATCGCGTAACAGACGTTGAAATAACGAGCATATAAATCTTGTATCGCTCGACCTGACTTTTCCCGATGGAAAAATATTCACCAGCCTGGGATCGTGCATCGCTAATTACTCCGTTCTACTTTTCGAACGCGTTTCCATCCATACAGGAAAGCAAGAAGGCAAACCCTATCGCACAGTCATGAAGAGATGCAAAAGCAAGAAACCAACCAACGACATGCCGATCGACATGGTGGAAGCAGTCCTACAGAGGCTATTCACCATGGGACACGGACCCTCCCATTACGAGGGCCGCGAAGAGGCAGAGACCGAAGAAGAAGGAGACATCAGCTTCAGCGTCGTCATCGGCGAAGGCGATGTCGTCGATGCCGCCGTAAGAATGAACACCAAGAAGGCTGCAGGAGTCGATGGAAGACTCCTGGACTGCTGGAAGCAGGAGCTGGAAGCAAGCTGGAACCAGACTGCTGGAAGACGGCCAGAGTAATACTGCTAAGGAAGCCGGGAAAGGATCCCAGTCTCCCTAACGCGTACCGGCCGATAAGCATACTCCCAGCCATGAGCAAGATCTGGGAAAAATGCTTTAAGAAGATCATCGAGAGATGCATCGGAACGGACCCGTTCCATCGGAGGCAGTATGGGTTCAGAAAGAAGAATTAGCTTAGCGAATACCGATAAGAACAGGAAGAAGCTGAAACGGGCACAACGAACGGCCCTGTGCATAACAACGACGGCATATCGTACCGTCTCCCACGCGGCACTTTGCGTGTTGACCGGAAATCTCCCGATCTACATAAAGATAAAGATGCTCGGAGAGACTTACGAGTGGAACAGGATCCATAAGACCAAGATCGGCGCGGATGACGGCAACGAGCTGAAGGGGGAACTGGAGGCGCAAGGAAATTAATACCGAGTGCGCTGCTATTTACCAAAAAGAAGATGGACATCGATCATCACAGCATGCAGCTGTTAACCGGGCATGGGAGTGTGGCGGCACTCGACACTAACTAGTGTCGGACGACGGCAGCGACATCTACAGCCCCCAGTGACAATTACAGCGGACCAGGCCCAACTACCACAGCTATCACGCACGTCCAATAAATATATAACGCACACACGGCCACCTCTACAGGAGTTTCGGTGTCTATAGAAAGAGGATTGGCAAGAGCAGCGACAGCAACTGTCTCGACTGTGGAGACCCTAACGACGATGCAGAGCACGCCCTCTTCACGTGCCCGAGGTGAACGGACAGAAGGATTGAGCTGGAGAACGCTCTTGGCGAGAAGATAGACGTGGACAATCTGATCGCCACGGTGACCGCCAAGAACGAGAGCTGGGATAAATTCAGGCAATTTCGCAAGACCGTCATGTCTCACAGGAGGGTGACAGCGAAGGCCTTGAAGGAGGCAAGGAGGAGAACGAGAGCAACAACAACTACGCGGAGCAGTGAAGGCAGAGATACAAGACAACAAAGAACCACAGAAGGAGATCAGCCCAGTATTCTGAACTAGCTGAGAAGATGACGAGAGCAATACTGAATATACAGAATAGCTGCCCGACGAAGAAGATACAACGGGGCATGAAAGGACAACCCTGATGACTGCCGACAGGTTTTACCGGGGTTGTCTGTCCTCAAAGCAAAGGAAAAAGGAGGAGGGGTTTTTAGTGGGTATGGCAACAACATCCGCCCGAGTCCCACATAACCCAGTGATGCGGATCACTGGGTATGCGTAACAGCATTTTCCCCTCCTCACGCAAAAAAAAAAAAAAAGAAAAAAAACTATACACTCTATCAATTTTAAGTTGATAATTTCGTTATTATATAATTTTTCTTAGTCTAAACTGAATCCAGGAAGAAGAACTTTCATCCAATTACATACTTCATTAATTCATGAATTGTATTCGTTACCGTACGTACAAAAAGAAAGTTGACTGATATAAAAATTCAAAGGATAGAACTTCTAAGCTCGCGATTGGAAACAGATTCAGTTCAATGGTTTAATTTGCCATTTAATTGAATTCTCTGGCAATTTCAGCGAACTGTGGGCTTTAAAAGTGTCCCGCATTCAAACGCAAGACTTCTCCTCCACCTTTCTCTTTCTTTCAATTCCAACCTCAAGTAATTGACCTATTAATTCGACGATATATTTACATGCTCGCAAGGGATTCAAACAACTTCGTTGCGTTAAATTCGCAATTATAACCAACAGGAATGTCTCAATCAATGTGCAGCTCGAAACAAATAATAGATAATTAACTTTTCAATATAACGATTGATATGTTTGATGAAGAAAAATGTATGAATTTTTAAAAACGTCTCCTAGTACATTTAGCATTTTTATAGTAAAAACTTAGAACACACACGCACACATATACTATTCCATGAAATGATTTACACAGCTATGAGTCTAATCCTATCATATTATAAAGGGATGAACGAACTTTTCCTAATAAATATAACTTTATACAAAATCTTGTTTAAAAAAATTAGTTTTTTATTCTCACTAAATTAATTTAATATCAGAATATATAATTTTAGTCGTTATCAAAATTTTATGTCAAATGCGTTCATAGATATATATATAAATAAATGTCTAATCCTATGTATTTATTTCAACTGAAATCTTAACTTAAATATTTATTAACAATATTCTGACGAATATGCAATGAAAGATAAAAACAAGTTTATTTTTCCTATAGAATGTCTCATGCTTCTTACTCATTTTATGTTTCTCGTTGTCAGTGCGTAACTACTTATCAGCCGCATGAATGCTAAGTTTTACTACTGAGAAACGAAGAGACATATAGATGCAAATATACGCTATCTCGCGTGAAAAAACATCAGATACATTAACCAGAAGGAATATCCGATACATATAAAATTCATAGCGTAGTTATTTATACATACGGAATATTTCTTTCTGTATGAAATATTCTTTCTTCTGAATTCTTATTATAAATGTATGTCCATTTCCTACCTTAAAATGTCTCTCCTTTGAAAAACTCCATTTAAATATAACGATCAACAAAATATTACCAATAAAAATATTGAAACGAGATGCTGAAAGAACCTTTTAATGAAGTACAAATGATTATTTCAACTTTAATTCTGTTAAATTTGAATTGAATCATTTATAAACCGAACAGGTGTATAAAATTTTATTGCGTAAAAATCGTGAAGCTGAAAATTAGGAACGAATAACGAATGAGTAACCTAGTTTCATTAAAAGGTACGTGTACGCCGATCCGTGTAACAACTTCGACACTCCAATTATTATAAAGCATGTATCCTTCAGAGATTTTTTGCGCGAACGCAAGATACCTTTTACACGTGCAACTGAATAAGTGGAACGTGATTTTCGATATTTCTTCTTGTAGAACTTGTAACAACGTAACTGTTTCACGAATATTTTCCCTGACACTTTTACAACGATGCGTAGAAATCTCCTTTTATAATTAATAATTTCAGCATTTCTCTGAACAGTTTCGTTGCGATTAAAAAATATACAAAGCTTACGACGTGCTTGTTTAAAAATATTTATATGGAACAAGATTTCGAATTTGTCGCATCAATCGCGATCTCAGCAGGTGTAAATTAATTCGTTCTAATGAACGAATAAATTAAACGACTCGTGACAAAAATTATCCCTGTCCATGTTTGTCTTTCTAAAACTAATTCAAGGCGAGTTAAATGAATCGCTGTGTACCCTATTCGCGCAGCATGTGTTTTAACGACCAGCATGCAAGCGTTAACGGTGTACTTTAGTTTCTCATGGTTGTGTTAAGCTGGTTGCTCTTAGAATGAGCATATACTTACCGCAGGAATTGAACAGCGGAGACGCCCGCAAGATGTTGACTTCGAATTGTAACATATGCAGTGTATGCAAATCCAAGGTCCCGGCACATACATCTGTCCATGTAAGACAGATCGTCCTTCGAAATCAGTACAGTTTCCTCCTAAATGCACTGAAAACGATTACCAGCGTCAATATCTTTGTCACTCGACAATCGTACGCGCAGTTACGCTAACCGTTTTAACGCCACGCAGCGTGATCACTCTATTCGCGTACCGTGGTAAATTGTGCCACGATGTATGGTCACGATCATTAATTCGCAACGCGCTCAAGCGTGCTCGTCGCGAGTCATATCAGAGTTTCCTCTCGTAATTACTCGTTTTTCAAATAATCATAAACCAAATAAAAAAAAAAACCAATATAAAAAATTACCTCTTGAATCGGAAAACCAAATCCTGCATTATAGAATGTTATCACACAAACGAAACGCAGAGCATAAATATTTCGCAAACTTTTGAGTGTTTGTTGTAACGCTTCCAGTATAACCGATGAAATGAAGCGCGAGCACGTCGAACGGTATATTTCGATGAAAAAAACAGGATGAAAAAGGGCAGCGCGATCGCGTCGATCGGTACTACTCGCAAATAAATAAACGAAGCGCTATCGCGCTGCACAGCACAAACCGATACGGAGTCTTGAAACATCCGACACTAAAACGGTTAATAACATTACGAAAACGACCGTACCAGGAAATTTTTGTTCAACGGATCCGCATTGCGGCTATCACGATGCTCCTTCGTTGCATCGATGCTTCATCGATGAGATTAAAGCACCGTTGAAATAGGTTATTCGATTTCTTACATGGGCAAAAAGTTTTTATATCGTGTTTGCTGTTTTACTTCGCAAGTGTGCTTTACAGTATACGTTAGAACTCCAAGTCGAGCTATCCGAGTTAAAGTCTCTTGAAACTTAAAACGGCACTTAAAGGATATAGGTATAATAGAAGGTTCGTTTAAAATTCAAAAGTGTATATACGTACATATACATTTGAATAAAAATAGCGGATAATCTCAAGTAAAAAAGTAGGTTCGTGTTAGTAAAATGGTTTCAAAATACTTGTCAAAAGTCAAACGACTTGACTAATTAAGAATGGATGTAAGAGATTGAAAGCAAAGGGCATCTAAGAGTATCAATTAAGTAACAAACTCACGGTGACAAAGAGGTTTTCACTCGCTCGAATTCAAATAAATCGGTTAATTTGAGCGAAACTTTAGGTGCACGAGAAGCGACACGCGTCCTCAAGGACTACGAAGGTTCTACTCGAACGAATGAAAACTTTTCTCTGGCCCGGTGTGTATACACAAGACGTGCGAATTTAAAGTGCAGATTGTATTAATTGAAATAATTGGTTGGTTTGATCAAATTAATCGTTTTAAGCTGAAATGACGAAGGTCATCCAAGTAATTGATGTCCACTGTAATTATTTGTTAATCGCGCGTGGAATCGGAACGATTCGACCTCGTTCCAACGCGAATCGTTACTAAGGCAGAGACGGCAATTAATAATTGTCGCGTCATTTGTTCGATCGTGTTCACAAATTCAAATACGGCTGAGTGGCGAAAACCATTTATAACACGTCCCGTACCGCGTAGGTCGTATACATATCTCAGGATGAATTTTTCGTACTTCGCCGCATATATTCTCCATGTCAGACATACCATAAAATATTTCGTGCAATCGCGTATTCCTGTCTAATGTCAGGAATTCTCTTTCCATAGGTCTGCGTTTTCCATATTATCTATTTTGCTTATCAGTAAACATTCTTACAATTTGTGATTAATACTGTACGTACAAGAACGTTAAGTTTTTGACGTTGTAATATTTCACATGAAATAATAATGGCTGTATATCGACTAACTTATTAATTAATTAAATTCGTGTATATCAAGTTTCCTATCATTTAATACTTTCGTGTAACTACAGAGATTTGATACTATGAAATGAAATATAAAACTTGGTAAAAAAACGCGCTTCGTTAGGAAATGAGGGTAATGATGCAAATATTTTTTGTAGCCATTATATAGAATTTCGATGGTATAATTAATCAGTATCAACTTACCAGCCCCTGACGGGAAGAAAGTGACGAAAATAACCTGCAAGCAGATGAGAATTGCAAGTATTTTCGAGTACAGGTCCTTCATGGTTGTAAAAGATCAGGGGATGTTGTCGCTCTAGAATAGGCGAAAATCAGCTGTTTCAATAACTGCTTTGTGGGCACTGGAGTGCGTAGACCAGAAATATCTGCGACAAAAATCAGAATACATTTGTTTTCACATGATTCGATCAATTTTGTGTAGGACTAAGCTGATTGAACCTAACACGGGATAATTGTCCAACTTACGACCTTAACAAGCCCGCTTGATTCTCTATAAGTGCTTGAAATTGATGCTTGTATTCTTTCCAGATTAACAAGCTTTGCCCCCCCCCCAACCCCCTCCCTCTCTATTTCCTTAGATCGAGTTAGACTGCCACAACATATTATCTTTCTTCTTTTCTTTTCTTTTTTTTCGATCTTTTAAAGCCTTAAATCGCTGGTTATTATAGTGTATACATTCAATTACTCTGTAAGTCGTAAGTACATGTTTTACGTTATTTTTTATTTTCCAGCTAAATTCCACAAAAACAAGAAATATACTTCCAACGTGTTTTCACGTGTCTCTAGCAAAGATCTGAAAAACAAGTTGCGGCGCAATTTAAAACGACAAATAGCACCGTGTGTCTCGTTGTGGCAACGCACGCTTCGTCAGCTTTTTAAAAGCGCTCTCTGTCTGCTTTTTTCTCTCTTCACCGCCTATTCGTTTTTTCTTAACGAGTGAAACCGTTTTTACGAGGACGGGAGCACAGAAATGACGTACTGGCAATTCTGTTTCGTGATGACACAAGCAGCCCGGTTTCAGTGAATTAAACCTGGCCCCAAGCTTCCAATTATCTCTCCCTTCCTTTCCTTTATTTTTCCCTTCTATATCGAGTTTCAGGTTTTCTAAATTTCCATTACAATCAACTATGGCTTTTCTCTATTTTATATGTTAGCCGATGATTCATGGCAAAAACGTCGGCTGTAAAAATATTTGGAGTTGCAACAGCAACAAGTGTGTTTTCTCAAACAGAAAATATTGGAAGCGTACTCGTTGGCAAAACAGTTCACGGATAGTTCGTCCTCTGCTTGTTATTTGTTTCAATACCGTTAGCAAATAAATTCATGAAACATAGTGGTGTCGCATAAATTGAAAATAAAAGCTTTGCGTATACTTGGCAGTTGAACTTTGGCTATTATACGTATGTTATATATGTAGTATCGTGGACAAAAGGCCTAAGATATCTGCCGAACCATAAACAATGCCGCGAGAGCCGCGGCATCGTCGGGTACATCAATGTGTCGTCGGTTCTTTTTAAGTGGATAGTTTCGTGGAAAGGGCCTGCGTGACTCTGGCCACGGGCGTTTCGGGACACGTGTCCGATAGGACGGGAAAAGACAAAGAGACGCTAAAGGCAGTGTTAGTTGAGAAGCCGGAGAAGACGGATGCAAAAGGTGTGCAGAGTGTGACTTGAGAAGCGAGAGCGAGCGAGTGTAGAAGCGGAAGAGTGTGAATCGGGAAGTCGGAAGCCGTCTATGAGAATAAGACGTACGACAGCATCGTAATCATTTCGTTGCTTCGAACATTATTTATTAAATCAAAACATCATTACTTGTCCTTTCCTCTAAGACCCATTAAGATACTACATATATATATATATATATATATAGAAGATTGCTTAGAATTTGGAGCTTAATAACATATGTCAAAATCATTGACATTAAAGAAGGTGAACCTTACTTACGAAATTTCCTTCCGTCAAATGATACATAAAAATTGAAAAAAATAATATACATAGTTTTGACTTTCTTCCGCATTATAATTTGAATCACTCGATTTATTCGACTAAAGATAATCAAGCAATAACCTCACTTTACACGTATTCTCATCACGTGAAATAGATCACATCAGGGATTTTCAAAAGTCGATGGAATATTAATGGCGATTAATTATTTATGGATGTATTCTGCACGGTTAAAGCAATCGCCTAGTGAATTATCGAGTTCCAGGAATATGAGCGGTAAACAGGATTGCAGCTATAAATGACTCTCTAACGTGTATATTAGAGATGAATTTGATCATTTATCCTCATAATATGAAATACGCTTTCAAGTGGAAATCATAATTAACAATTTCTGGCAGCGAAAAGTAAATAAATCGATACGTTTAAATCAATATTAGAATTTCTTAATATTTTTATCAAATATTTTTATCAAATATTTTAACATCGTAGAAGTGTCGTTGGAGAGAAATATTAGGTTGTTCCAAAAGTTTCTTTCGGTTTATAAAGAAATGATAGATGTACGATATTTTTTGCATTATATTATTTTATTCAATTATGTGCGATCCACCTTTCTCCAATTTAATATAAAATAACATAAAACAAAAAATGCTGTGTATCTATCATTTCTCTATAAAACGAAAGAAAATTTTGCGAAAATATAATAGAAATTTAGCTTTAACACAATATAAAAATGGATTGTTATGCCCCTAGGAGATAAGAACAATATGATTAATATTAATAATGAATACGTTAACGTAACGAAAAGCAGCTTTTGCAGAAGGCTATAACCTGAAAATGTTTACTAAAGAATGATAACATGAATTTTCTTAAGTACCCCATTTGATACTTAATCTGCTTTGTAAATACTGTACGTCCTAACTTTGAAAGAATGCAATTTTAGCCAGAATGTTTCAAATTACCTAGCCGTATTGTTTCCTTGTAATGTAATTTATATTTACATTATCTCGCGTAATTCTTTCCACTTTATTGACTTCTAAACGTTAATGTAATATAATTTTTATAATATAATTTTAATCGAAGTTATTTAAAATTTGTAGTATCTCATCCCTACTAGAATAATATTAACAAATGTGCAGAGCTCAAGTCGAATAACACCGGCTCAGATAAATGATCATCAAACTTACTTTTGTTATCGTCGATGTCAGTGATTTTGAACCAGCCAACGTCCATGGCAATCAATATTATTTAGCCGGTCTTAACGCAATGTAAAAAGCAAAAAAAAAGAGGAAGGAAGGAACAGGGAAGCAAAGAGATAAAACGAATTTTTCATTTTCTCGAAACTAGATCGAGTTTCAAGCTGCTCGTAAAAGAGTCTGTAGCCAATCCGACTAAATTCGACGAACCGCGCTTGAAAATTCCCAGAGAACTGTGATAACCATCGAAATCTGTACAATTTGTCGATTCATCGCTTGATTAAAAAATGGAACAAAATGAGGCTGATCAGCCGGCCTTTCAACTTCTAATGATCCCTATCGTTTTACCCTAGGTTGAATGCTACGATATAAGCCGAAACAGCTATAAGTAGGGTTCACGTGATTGCCGCCATCTATTATTCACGCGTTACACATTCGCCAGACAGACGCGTCTAACGGTTGACATTGTTTTCTACCCTCAGTTCCAACGCAATTACGTTGCTACGTGCAATCAAGTCTCGAGTGAAGCTAATGATAAGTTGTTGTTCGATCCTACACAATTACTAAAATTATTCAAATTAAACTAATTTAGTCTAAAAAAACAAGTAATTTCGTTATATATTTCCTTTCATAATAAGCCATGGTTGGAATATAGTAGCTGACGAAAATATTCGTATATTTGTAGAAACATTTTAGGGCTGTATTATGCATAACGGCACTATAGAATTAATACTGTAACAGAATTCTACTATCATGGTTATGCTGGTAATATTCGAAACAAATCTGAAAATCTATGTAGATGTTGTAAGATATTCAGTACGAGTACTGTGCATTACTGGTATGTACATAATCACGACGAGATAAGGAAGGTACTGTTCTCTATTGCTCATCGCTACCCGTTGCTAGTAGCAACGTACTATGCATATATATCTCGTAAAGATTTTAAATGTAGCCAACGAGACCATTTTTAATATTTGACTATCGTGACCCATTACAGTTTCATCACTTTCGATTAATTGAACACGACCCGCACCTTAAGACTAAAATACACAATATAAGTATGGCACAGAAAATCTTTTAAAATTTACGGACGACTATTTATGGTATTTAAAGGCAGCAAAGATAATAATTAGCTGCGGATTTTCCTCGAATCGTAGCATACAATATGGAATCTGATTATTAAAAATTACAGTGGAAATACAGTGGATTTCCATAAGATATTCGTGCTTGTGGCATTTTGGAAATAAATTCTTAACCCAAATGGACGACCTCGATACTCGAGAAATTTTGTGAAGCTGACGTCAATGGCGATATGTACTGTTGTTGTGCTATCATTTCATAGTAAGCTGTATTGATTGCACTTCTATTCACGGAATTGATTTATTCCACACAAAAGTTGACAACAATAATCGAAAAAAGAAAAATATATTACCGCCTTTCACATCAGCATACACAAGCACATAGGATTTCACACGAATATACACACTTGTAAATTCGACGAAACGATCAAATTTAATTATTTTTCGATTTTTCGGGCATCAAGTACTACATCAAACGTTACACATCAAACGTTAAAATACGGCGAGCATACAAAATGTACAAACCACTCTAAATTAATTAACTTTGAACGTTATTGATTAATTAAAACAAACCACTGTTGCGTTGAGTTTTACATTTTAAAAAGTTGTTATCCGTTTTTGCTTTGTTTAAAACTAAAAACAGGACTACGTTCATTGTAAGTCGTAAATATCCCTTTTATTTATTTAAACAAACAGATATTTAAACAAACAACTTATAAATATATAATTTATTTACGTATATTTGTAATATCTGTTTTATAAATTTGTACAACCATTTATCCATTTATCTATTTTATTTGCATATAATTTTTATAGACTTTTTTTTCTTTTTTCTTATTTTTTTTTTTTTTTTTTATTTAAGAACGAAAAATTGTGATTCTATTTTAAGACATGTCAGACTGAAGCGATACGCGATATATATTTCTATTCGGATTTCACCGTCGTCGTAATCGATGCTATTGGAAACGTTTCACGATAGACGTCTTACAAGCGCTTGCAATGTCCGTCATGTGTAAGGCTCTACCACTGAATCGCGGCTGCCATTTAGTGATTAAGGTCGATCACTTAGAGACGTTAATCCGCCATAATGGTGAGCAATACATCGAAGCCATTATTGAAAGCATAGTTACGCGTTAATTTCATCGATCTTATTCACAAATAGAAGTGTACAAATTATAGGATTTCCAAATATTTAGTTTAGTTAAAAGGAGATATGAAAATGACAGGTATATTCAAAGGATAAAACAGAACCGTACGATTGTAAAGTTTCAAATCATTATAACTATTTAAATTGAAAAATCTTACTATATTTATACAATATATTTTTATTAAGAATGGAAGAAATTTCGAAAAATCCGCCAACACTTTTTTACTATCGTCTTGAAGCACACCATATGTTAAGCTTCTTCGTCGTTACAAATTTTATCGCGGATGTAACGAACGTTTCGAACATGTAGCACGCACGCGTCAACGCCTACATTTGGATTTTAAATATATGTTTTATGCATTAAATGTATTTGTACTTTCTTGCGCAATTTCTTTTAATTTGTTACGATATGGAGGGTTTAATTACGTTTAAGATATCTATCTGAATCCTTTAAATTCAATGTTCTTTAAAACATTACGTTACGTAAAATAATCGTTTTTCCACTTTATTGTATCATAAAATAGTTACTTAAATTCATATTACTTAAAGAATCTTCCTACAGAAAGAATAAAAAAGAATAAAATCCTATATGTTAAATTTTACGTGGTTGATGGAATACATAGCGATGACGAGAACTAACTACAGACAACAAGAAACTATTAGCGAAGGCAACTGGTGACTATGAATGTCGTCTTTATAATATGTGGCGACTAAGGAGAACAACTACCAACTACGGATAACAAGTAACAACCAACTGTCTCGTTTCTAAGGGGCAACTAACTTGCAATTATCCTCCTTTGATGGTTCCTGTAGCGTGATATACGTCTTGAACGTAGTTAAAGAATATGGTCGCTGCTGAATGGCGATTTGACAGCAAGGCGATCCCGCCAGTTCAAAGCTTGACATTGCAAGCTACCGAAGACCATTAATCTTGTTATCGAATATCTAGCTTTCAGAAGAACCCTTGTGATATGATATGACGTCATGACATTTTTATGACGAAGATGAACAAACACCGACCTCTAACGAAACAAATTTTTATTAAGTGCCGTATGTGGGTTGCAGGCCGGCCAACCAAGGAAATTTATCGAATGTATAAAGTAAAATATATACGAATATATTGGATATATCATAAAATGCCCGCGTTATATCGTCTAAAGAAAGCTAAATTTAAGGAATTAAAAAATTGAAATACCAATTATAAGAGAGTTAATTAAATTCAAACCTATCGATGGTCTCATAAAGACCTATATTTCCTGGAAATTGATATCTTTCGAATTCTAAATTCTCCTTAGAAAGTATCATAGAGAAAATATGAAACTTGAAAAGTACATCACGCTGATGCCTCGATAAACCGTCGTGTCGATAAATCCATGTGTCCGAGCGATGAATTTTCCCCAAACAACAAAAAACTGAAGGGAAATCTTCTTTGAAGGACGTGACAAAAGGTAGGGGAAGCGGGAACAATGATCACGCGATAAACTGATGGTGTACGTATAGAACGTGTACGTATAGAACGTTGCGAGAGAATTATCGAGAAACAAAAAAAGAAAAAAATAATCGTTGGCCGGCGCGACTATACGCTGTCGACGGGCAAACAGCGACTGAGACTAACTGAAACGAACTCTGTCGCAGTACGAGCACGGGCTGCGTTCGCGGGTCGATCGAACACGTTCTGCGCCTCTCCTCGGCACCGGCGTCAAAGCCACCCCCGATGGCTGCAACGCACTGGTGCACTTGGTGGTCCTTCCTTTTTCGTGTGATATTATACCAGCATCTGTGATGCCATTTCAAAGACCGCAATCAAAGCATTAAATGCCAGATTAAAGCGACGCGATAATATTACCCCAATATTCGTCCGTAAATGTTACCGTATAGATGTTTAATGCTTTATTATGCTTCGATAAAGCAATAACACAGAAATAATTGCATTATTATGCTTCGAATAATTTACTATCACATGAATCGTTCCACAAGAAAACATATGTTTCACTTTTCCCCGTAGTATGATTGTAATTTATAACAAATATTTATAATTTATAATTTAAAATATTTATAATTCACTGAAAGTATCTTCCTGTCACGATTATAGGCGTAAAATGTCAAATTAAAAGTACCAAATTAAAAACATATGGTATCCCGAAACCAAACGTACGACATGGCGAATCACGATGATACGATAAAAATTGATCTATGTCTTGAT
>NW_026109403.1:0-41306 GCF_024516045.1 Bombus affinis | reverse complement strand
AATATTTCAATGTCCGTATGTGCCAAACCGTTGGTTTATGACACACCTATACGCGTCTCTCGCTCGCTGCGCTCGCTCGAAAACTATAGCCTAACCTAAAACCAATCCATCTTCCGTTCATTATTCGATATGGTGGCGACATATTTCAAATTTGCGAACGTGTGGGATCGGTTGTGAGGTTGGACTAGATTTTTAAGAGCGAGCGGAGCGAGCGAGCAACGGTCACAATTTCCAAGCTATACATATACCTTATATTGCCTTCCATATATTTCGTGTTATTACCTAATTTTGTCAGCCATTTCGGACATCACATTGCACTGTACTATGAGGAAATAGTACTATTTATGTGAAACTATTCATAAACTGTAAACATGTGTCGGTAGGCAATAGGATAAATACTTCCGGCTCCTCGGGCTGGTGCGAATATTTCAATGTCCGTATGTGCCAAACCGTTGGTTTATGACACACCTATAAGCGTCTCTCGCTCGCTGCGCTCGCTCGAAAACTATAGCCTAACCTAAAACCAATCCACCTTGCGTTCATTATTCGATATGATGGCGACATATTTCAAATTTGCGAACGTGTCGGATCGGTTGTGGGGTTGGACTAGATTTTTACGAGCGAGCGGAGCGAGCGAGCAACGGTCACAATTTCCAAGCTATACATATACCATATATTGTCTTGCATATATTTCGTGCTTGTACCTAATTTTGTCAGCCATTTCGGACATCACGTTGCACTGTACTATGAGGAAACGGTACTAATTATGTGAAACTATTGGTAAACCGTAAACATTTGTCAGAAGGCAATAGGATAAGGACATCCGGCTCCTCGGGCTGGTGCGAATATATCAGAGTCCGTATGTGCCAAACCGATGGTTTGTGACACACCTTTACGCGTCTCTCGTTCGCTCCTCTCGCACGAAAGCTATAGCCTAACCTAAAACTAATCCATCCTCCGTTCATTATTCGATATGGTGGCGAGAAATTTCAAATTTGCGAACATGTCGGATCGGTTGTGGGGTTGGACTAGATTTTTACAAGCGAGCGGATCGAGCGAGCAACGGTCTCAATTTCCAAGCTATACATATACCATATATTGTCTTGCATATATTTCGTGCTTGTACCTAATTTTGTCAGCCATTTCGGACATCACATTGCATTGTACTATGTGGAAATAGTACTATTTATGTGAAACTATTCATAAACTGTAAACATGTGTCGGTAGGCAATAGGATAAATACTTCCGGCTCCTCGGGCTGGTGCGAATATTTCAATGTCCGTATGTGCCAAACCGTTGGTTTATGACACACCTATACGAGTCTCTCGCTCGCTGCGCTCGCTCGAAAACTATAGCCTAACCTAAAACCAATCCATCTTGCGTTCATTATTCGATATGGTGGCGACATATTTCAAATTTGCGAACGTGTGGGATCGGTTGCGAGGTTGGACTAGATTTTTACGAGCGAGCGGAGCGAGCGAGCAACGGTCACAATTTCCAAGCTATACATGTATCATATATTGCCTTCCATATATTTCGTGTTATTACCTAATTTTGTCAGCCATTTCGGACATCACATTGCACTGTACTATGAGGAAATAGTACTATTTATGTGAAACTATTCATAAACTGTAAACATGTGTCGGTAGGCAATAGGATAAATACTTCCGGCTCCTCGGACTGGTGCGAATATTTCAATGTCCGTATGTGCCAAACCGTTGGTTTATGACACACCTATACGCGTCTCTCGCTCGCTGCGCTCGCTCGAAAACTATAGCCTAACCTAAAACCAATCCATCTTCCGTTCATTATTCGATATGGTGGCGACATATTTCAAATTTGCGAACGTGTGGGATCGGTTGTGAGGTTGGACTAGATTTTTAAGAGCGAGCGGAGCGAGCGAGCAACGGTCACAATTTCCAAGCTATACATATACCTTATATTGCCTTCCATATATTTCGTGTTATTACCTAATTTTGTCAGCCATTTCGGACATCACATTGCACTGTACTATGAGGAAATAGTACTATTTATGTGAAACTATTCATAAACTGTAAACATGTGTCGGTAGGCAATAGGATAAATACTTCCGGCTCCTCGGGCTGGTGCGAATATTTCAATGTCCGTATGTGCCAAACCGTTGGTTTATGACACACCTATAAGCGTCTCTCGCTCGCTGCGCTCGCTCGAAAACTATAGCCTAACCTAAAACCAATCCACCTTGCGTTCATTATTCGATATGATGGCGACATATTTCAAATTTGCGAACGTGTCGGATCGGTTGTGGGGTTGGACTAGATTTTTACGAGCGAGCGGAGCGAGCGAGCAACGGTCACAATTTCCAAGCTATACATATACCATATATTGTCTTGCATATATTTCGTGCTTGTACCTAATTTTGTCAGCCATTTCGGACATCACGTTGCACTGTACTATGAGGAAACGGTACTAATTATGTGAAACTATTGGTAAACCGTAAACATTTGTCAGAAGGCAATAGGATAAGGACATCC
This sequence comes from Bombus affinis, assembly GCF_024516045.1. Taxonomy (NCBI): domain Eukaryota; kingdom Metazoa; phylum Arthropoda; class Insecta; order Hymenoptera; family Apidae; genus Bombus; species Bombus affinis. The sequence goes on along the minus strand of NW_026109403.1, from coordinate 38,793 downwards.
GGCTCCTCGGGCTGGTGCGAATATATCAGAGTCCGTATGTGCCAAACCGATGGTTTGTGACACACCTTTACGCGTCTCTCGTTCGCTCCTCTCGCACGAAAGCTATAGCCTAACCTAAAACTAATCCATCCTCCGTTCATTATTCGATATGGTGGCGAGAAATTTCAAATTTGCGAACATGTCGGATCGGTTGTGGGGTTGGACTAGATTTTTACAAGCGAGCGGATCGAGCGAGCAACGGTCTCAATTTCCAAGCTATACATATACCATATATTGTCTTGCATATATTTCGTGCTTGTACCTAATTTTGTCAGCCATTTCGGACATCACATTGCATTGTACTATGTGGAAATAGTACTATTTATGTGAAACTATTCATAAACTGTAAACATGTGTCGGTAGGCAATAGGATAAATACTTCCGGCTCCTCGGGCTGGTGCGAATATTTCAATGTCCGTATGTGCCAAACCGTTGGTTTATGACACACCTATACGAGTCTCTCGCTCGCTGCGCTCGCTCGAAAACTATAGCCTAACCTAAAACCAATCCATCTTGCGTTCATTATTCGATATGGTGGCGACATATTTCAAATTTGCGAACGTGTGGGATCGGTTGCGAGGTTGGACTAGATTTTTACGAGCGAGCGGAGCGAGCGAGCAACGGTCACAATTTCCAAGCTATACATGTATCATATATTGCCTTCCATATATTTCGTGTTATTACCTAATTTTGTCAGCCATTTCGGACATCACATTGCACTGTACTATGAGGAAATAGTACTATTTATGTGAAACTATTCATAAACTGTAAACATGTGTCGGTAGGCAATAGGATAAATACTTCCGGCTCCTCGGACTGGTGCGAATATTTCAATGTCCGTATGTGCCAAACCGTTGGTTTATGACACACCTATACGCGTCTCTCGCTCGCTGCGCTCGCTCGAAAACTATAGCCTAACCTAAAACCAATCCATCTTCCGTTCATTATTCGATATGGTGGCGACATATTTCAAATTTGCGAACGTGTGGGATCGGTTGTGAGGTTGGACTAGATTTTTAAGAGCGAGCGGAGCGAGCGAGCAACGGTCACAATTTCCAAGCTATACATATACCTTATATTGCCTTCCATATATTTCGTGTTATTACCTAATTTTGTCAGCCATTTCGGACATCACATTGCACTGTACTATGAGGAAATAGTACTATTTATGTGAAACTATTCATAAACTGTAAACATGTGTCGGTAGGCAATAGGATAAATACTTCCGGCTCCTCGGGCTGGTGCGAATATTTCAATGTCCGTATGTGCCAAACCGTTGGTTTATGACACACCTATAAGCGTCTCTCGCTCGCTGCGCTCGCTCGAAAACTATAGCCTAACCTAAAACCAATCCACCTTGCGTTCATTATTCGATATGATGGCGACATATTTCAAATTTGCGAACGTGTCGGATCGGTTGTGGGGTTGGACTAGATTTTTTACGAGCGAGCGGAGCGAGCGAGCAACGGTCACAATTTCCAAGCTATACATATACCATATATTGTCTTGCATATATTTCGTGCTTGTACCTAATTTTGTCAGCCATTTCGGACATCACGTTGCACTGTACTATGAGGAAACGGTACTAATTATGTGAAACTATTGGTAAACCGTAAACATTTGTCAGAAGGCAATAGGATAAGGACATCCGGCTCCTCGGGCTGGTGCGAATATATCAGAGTCCGTATGTGCCAAACCGATGGTTTGTGACACACCTTTACGCGTCTCTCGTTCGCTCCTCTCGCACGAAAGCTATAGCCTAACCTAAAACTAATCCATCCTCCGTTCATTATTCGATATGGTGGCGAGAAATTTCAAATTTGCGAACATGTCGGATCGGTTGTGGGGTTGGACTAGATTTTTACAAGCGAGCGGATCGAGCGAGCAACGGTCTCAATTTCCAAGCTATACATATACCATATATTGTCTTGCATATATTTCGTGCTTGTACCTAATTTTGTCAGCCATTTCGGACATCACATTGCATTGTACTATGTGGAAATAGTACTATTTATGTGAAACTATTCATAAACTGTAAACATGTGTCGGTAGGCAATAGGATAAATACTTCCGGCTCCTCGGGCTGGTGCGAATATTTCAATGTCCGTATGTGCCAAACCGTTGGTTTATGACACACCTATACGAGTCTCTCGCTCGCTGCGCTCGCTCGAAAACTATAGCCTAACCTAAAACCAATCCATCTTGCGTTCATTATTCGATATGGTGGCGACATATTTCAAATTTGCGAACGTGTGGGATCGGTTGCGAGGTTGGACTAGATTTTTACGAGCGAGCGGAGCGAGCGAGCAACGGTCACAATTTCCAAGCTATACATGTATCATATATTGCCTTCCATATATTTCGTGTTATTACCTAATTTTGTCAGCCATTTCGGACATCACATTGCACTGTACTGTGAGGAAACGGTACTAATTATGTGAGACTATTGGTAAACCGTAAACATTTGTCAGAAGGCAATAGGATAAAGACTTCCGGCTCCTCGGTCTGGTTCGAATATATCAATGTCCGTATGTGCCAAACCGATGGTTTGTGACACACCTTTACGCGTCTCTCGTTCGCTGCGCTCGCACGAAAGCTATAGGCTAACCTAAAACCAATCCATCTTCCGTTCATTATTCGATATGGTGGCGACATATTTCAAATTTGCGAACGTGTGGGATCGGTTGTGAGGTTGGACTAGATTTTTAAGAGCGAGCGGAGCGAGCGAGCAACGGTCACAATTTCCAAGCTATACATATACCTTATATTGCCTTCCATATATTTCGTGTTATTACCTAATTTTGTCAGCCATTTCGGACATCACATTGCACTGTACTATGAGGAAATAGTACTATTTATGTGAAACTATTCATAAACTGTAAACATGTGTCGGTAGGCAATAGGATAAATACTTCCGGCTCCTCGGGCTGGTGCGAATATTTCAATGTCCGTATGTGCCAAACCGTTGGTTTATGACACACCTATAAGCGTCTCTCGCTCGCTGCGCTCGCTCGAAAACTATAGCCTAACCTAAAACCAATCCACCTTGCGTTCATTATTCGATATGATGGCGACATATTTCAAATTTGCGAACGTGTCGGATCGGTTGTGGGGTTGGACTAGATTTTTACGAGCGAGCGGAGCGAGCGAGCAACGGTCACAATTTCCAAGCTATACATATACCATATATTGTCTTGCATATATTTCGTGCTTGTACCTAATTTTGTCAGCCATTTCGGACATCACGTTGCACTGTACTATGAGGAAACGGTACTAATTATGTGAAACTATTGGTAAACCGTAAACATTTGTCAGAAGGCAATAGGATAAGGACATCCGGCTCCTCGGGCTGGTGCGAATATATCAGAGTCCGTATGTGCCAAACCGATGGTTTGTGACACACCTTTACGCGTCTCTCGTTCGCTCCTCTCGCACGAAAGCTATAGCCTAACCTAAAACTAATCCATCCTCCGTTCATTATTCGATATGGTGGCGAGAAATTTCAAATTTGCGAACATGTCGGATCGGTTGTGGGGTTGGACTAGATTTTTACAAGCGAGCGGATCGAGCGAGCAACGGTCTCAATTTCCAAGCTATACATATACCCATATATTGTCTTGCATATATTTCGTGCTTGTACCTAATTTTGTCAGCCATTTCGGACATCACATTGCATTGTACTATGTGGAAATAGTACTATTTATGTGAAACTATTCATAAACTGTAAACATGTGTCGGTAGGCAATAGGATAAATACTTCCGGCTCCTCGGGCTGGTGCGAATATTTCAATGTCCGTATGTGCCAAACCGTTGGTTTATGACACACCTATACGAGTCTCTCGCTCGCTGCGCTCGCTCGAAAACTATAGCCTAACCTAAAACCAATCCATCTTGCGTTCATTATTCGATATGGTGGCGACATATTTCAAATTTGCGAACGTGTGGGATCGGTTGCGAGGTTGGACTAGATTTTTACGAGCGAGCGGAGCGAGCGAGCAACGGTCACAATTTCCAAGCTATACATGTATCATATATTGCCTTCCATATATTTCGTGTTATTACCTAATTTTGTCAGCCATTTCGGACATCACATTGCACTGTACTATGAGGAAATAGTACTATTTATGTGAAACTATTCATAAACTGTAAACATGTGTCGGTAGGCAATAGGATAAATACTTCCGGCTCCTCGGACTGGTGCGAATATTTCAATGTCCGTATGTGCCAAACCGTTGGTTTATGACACACCTATACGCGTCTCTCGCTCGCTGCGCTCGCTCGAAAACTATAGCCTAACCTAAAACCAATCCATCTTCCGTTCATTATTCGATATGGTGGCGACATATTTCAAATTTGCGAACGTGTGGGATCGGTTGTGAGGTTGGACTAGATTTTTTAAGAGCGAGCGGAGCGAGCGAGCAACGGTCACAATTTCCAAGCTATACATATACCTTATATTGCCTTCCATATATTTCGTGTTATTACCTAATTTTGTCAGCCATTTCGGACATCACATTGCACTGTACTATGAGGAAATAGTACTATTTATGTGAAACTATTCATAAACTGTAAACATGTGTCGGTAGGCAATAGGATAAATACTTCCGGCTCCTCGGGCTGGTGCGAATATTTCAATGTCCGTATGTGCCAAACCGTTGGTTTATGACACACCTATAAGCGTCTCTCGCTCGCTGCGCTCGCTCGAAAACTATAGCCTAACCTAAAACCAATCCACCTTGCGTTCATTATTCGATATGATGGCGACATATTTCAAATTTGCGAACGTGTCGGATCGGTTGTGGGGTTGGACTAGATTTTTACGAGCGAGCGGAGCGAGCGAGCAACGGTCACAATTTCCAAGCTATACATATACCATATATTGTCTTGCATATATTTCGTGCTTGTACCTAATTTTGTCAGCCATTTCGGACATCACGTTGCACTGTACTATGAGGAAACGGTACTAATTATGTGAAACTATTGGTAAACCGTAAACATTTGTCAGAAGGCAATAGGATAAGGACATCCGGCTCCTCGGGCTGGTGCGAATATATCAGAGTCCGTATGTGCCAAACCGATGGTTTGTGACACACCTTTACGCGTCTCTCGTTCGCTCCTCTCGCACGAAAGCTATAGCCTAACCTAAAACTAATCCATCCTCCGTTCATTATTCGATATGGTGGCGAGAAATTTCAAATTTGCGAACATGTCGGATCGGTTGTGGGGTTGGACTAGATTTTTACAAGCGAGCGGATCGAGCGAGCAACGGTCTCAATTTCCAAGCTATACATATACCATATATTGTCTTGCATATATTTCGTGCTTGTACCTAATTTTGTCAGCCATTTCGGACATCACATTGCATTGTACTATGTGGAAATAGTACTATTTATGTGAAACTATTCATAAACTGTAAACATGTGTCGGTAGGCAATAGGATAAATACTTCCGGCTCCTCGGGCTGGTGCGAATATTTCAATGTCCGTATGTGCCAAACCGTTGGTTTATGACACACCTATACGAGTCTCTCGCTCGCTGCGCTCGCTCGAAAACTATAGCCTAACCTAAAACCAATCCATCTTGCGTTCATTATTCGATATGGTGGCGACATATTTCAAATTTGCGAACGTGTGGGATCGGTTGCGAGGTTGGACTAGATTTTTACGAGCGAGCGGAGCGAGCGAGCAACGGTCACAATTTCCAAGCTATACATGTATCATATATTGCCTTCCATATATTTCGTGTTATTACCTAATTTTGTCAGCCATTTCGGACATCACATTGCACTGTACTATGAGGAAATAGTACTATTTATGTGAAACTATTCATAAACTGTAAACATGTGTCGGTAGGCAATAGGATAAATACTTCCGGCTCCTCGGACTGGTGCGAATATTTCAATGTCCGTATGTGCCAAACCGTTGGTTTATGACACACCTATACGCGTCTCTCGCTCGCTGCGCTCGCTCGAAAACTATAGCCTAACCTAAAACCAATCCATCTTCCGTTCATTATTCGATATGGTGGCGACATATTTCAAATTTGCGAACGTGTGGGATCGGTTGTGAGGTTGGACTAGATTTTTAAGAGCGAGCGGAGCGAGCGAGCAACGGTCACAATTTCCAAGCTATACATATACCTTATATTGCCTTCCATATATTTCGTGTTATTACCTAATTTTGTCAGCCATTTCGGACATCACATTGCACTGTACTATGAGGAAATAGTACTATTTATGTGAAACTATTCATAAACTGTAAACATGTGTCGGTAGGCAATAGGATAAATACTTCCGGCTCCTCGGGCTGGTGCGAATATTTCAATGTCCGTATGTGCCAAACCGTTGGTTTATGACACACCTATAAGCGTCTCTCGCTCGCTGCGCTCGCTCGAAAACTATAGCCTAACCTAAAACCAATCCACCTTGCGTTCATTATTCGATATGATGGCGACATATTTCAAATTTGCGAACGTGTCGGATCGGTTGTGGGGTTGGACTAGATTTTTACGAGCGAGCGGAGCGAGCGAGCAACGGTCACAATTTCCAAGCTATACATATACCATATATTGTCTTGCATATATTTCGTGCTTGTACCTAATTTTGTCAGCCATTTCGGACATCACGTTGCACTGTACTATGAGGAAACGGTACTAATTATGTGAAACTATTGGTAAACCGTAAACATTTGTCAGAAGGCAATAGGATAAGGACATCCGGCTCCTCGGGCTGGTGCGAATATATCAGAGTCCGTATGTGCCAAACCGATGGTTTGTGACACACCTTTACGCGTCTCTCGTTCGCTCCTCTCGCACGAAAGCTATAGCCTAACCTAAAACTAATCCATCCTCCGTTCATTATTCGATATGGTGGCGAGAAATTTCAAATTTGCGAACATGTCGGATCGGTTGTGGGGTTGGACTAGATTTTTACAAGCGAGCGGATCGAGCGAGCAACGGTCTCAATTTCCAAGCTATACATATACCATATATTGTCTTGCATATATTTCGTGCTTGTACCTAATTTTGTCAGCCATTTCGGACATCACATTGCATTGTACTATGTGGAAATAGTACTATTTATGTGAAACTATTCATAAACTGTAAACATGTGTCGGTAGGCAATAGGATAAATACTTCCGGCTCCTCGGGCTGGTGCGAATATTTCAATGTCCGTATGTGCCAAACCGTTGGTTTATGACACACCTATACGAGTCTCTCGCTCGCTGCGCTCGCTCGAAAACTATAGCCTAACCTAAAACCAATCCATCTTGCGTTCATTATTCGATATGGTGGCGACATATTTCAAATTTGCGAACGTGTGGGATCGGTTGCGAGGTTGGACTAGATTTTTACGAGCGAGCGGAGCGAGCGAGCAACGGTCACAATTTCCAAGCTATACATGTATCATATATTGCCTTCCATATATTTCGTGTTATTACCTAATTTTGTCAGCCATTTCGGACATCACATTGCACTGTACTATGAGGAAATAGTACTATTTATGTGAAACTATTCATAAACTGTAAACATGTGTCGGTAGGCAATAGGATAAATACTTCCGGCTCCTCGGACTGGTGCGAATATTTCAATGTCCGTATGTGCCAAACCGTTGGTTTATGACACACCTATACGCGTCTCTCGCTCGCTGCGCTCGCTCGAAAACTATAGCCTAACCTAAAACCAATCCATCTTCCGTTCATTATTCGATATGGTGGCGACATATTTCAAATTTGCGAACGTGTGGGATCGGTTGTGAGGTTGGACTAGATTTTTAAGAGCGAGCGGAGCGAGCGAGCAACGGTCACAATTTCCAAGCTATACATATACCTTATATTGCCTTCCATATATTTCGTGTTATTACCTAATTTTGTCAGCCATTTCGGACATCACATTGCACTGTACTATGAGGAAATAGTACTATTTATGTGAAACTATTCATAAACTGTAAACATGTGTCGGTAGGCAATAGGATAAATACTTCCGGCTCCTCGGGCTGGTGCGAATATTTCAATGTCCGTATGTGCCAAACCGTTGGTTTATGACACACCTATAAGCGTCTCTCGCTCGCTGCGCTCGCTCGAAAACTATAGCCTAACCTAAAACCAATCCACCTTGCGTTCATTATTCGATATGATGGCGACATATTTCAAATTTGCGAACGTGTCGGATCGGTTGTGGGGTTGGACTAGATTTTTACGAGCGAGCGGAGCGAGCGAGCAACGGTCACAATTTCCAAGCTATACATATACCATATATTGTCTTGCATATATTTCGTGCTTGTACCTAATTTTGTCAGCCATTTCGGACATCACGTTGCACTGTACTATGAGGAAACGGTACTAATTATGTGAAACTATTGGTAAACCGTAAACATTTGTCAGAAGGCAATAGGATAAGGACATCCGGCTCCTCGGGCTGGTGCGAATATATCAGAGTCCGTATGTGCCAAACCGATGGTTTGTGACACACCTTTACGCGTCTCTCGTTCGCTCCTCTCGCACGAAAGCTATAGCCTAACCTAAAACTAATCCATCCTCCGTTCATTATTCGATATGGTGGCGAGAAATTTCAAATTTGCGAACATGTCGGATCGGTTGTGGGGTTGGACTAGATTTTTACAAGCGAGCGGATCGAGCGAGCAACGGTCTCAATTTCCAAGCTATACATATACCATATATTGTCTTGCATATATTTCGTGCTTGTACCTAATTTTGTCAGCCATTTCGGACATCACATTGCATTGTACTATGTGGAAATAGTACTATTTATGTGAAAACTATTCATAAACTGTAAACATGTGTCGGTAGGCAATAGGATAAATACTTCCGGCTCCTCGGGCTGGTGCGAATATTTCAATGTCCGTATGTGCCAAACCGTTGGTTTATGACACACCTATACGAGTCTCTCGCTCGCTGCGCTCGCTCGAAAACTATAGCCTAACCTAAAACCAATCCATCTTGCGTTCATTATTCGATATGGTGGCGACATATTTCAAATTTGCGAACGTGTGGGATCGGTTGCGAGGTTGGACTAGATTTTTACGAGCGAGCGGAGCGAGCGAGCAACGGTCACAATTTCCAAGCTATACATGTATCATATATTGCCTTCCATATATTTCGTGTTATTACCTAATTTTGTCAGCCATTTCGGACATCACATTGCACTGTACTGTGAGGAAACGGTACTAATTATGTGAGACTATTGGTAAACCGTAAACATTTGTCAGAAGGCAATAGGATAAAGACTTCCGGCTCCTCGGTCTGGTTCGAATATATCAATGTCCGTATGTGCCAAACCGATGGTTTGTGACACACCTTTACGCGTCTCTCGTTCGCTGCGCTCGCACGAAAGCTATAGGCTAACCTAAAACCAATCCATCTTCCGTTCATTATTCGATATGGTGGCGACATATTTCAAATTTGCGAACGTGTGGGATCGGTTGTGGAGGTTGGACTAGATTTTTAAGAGCGAGCGGAGCGAGCGAGCAACGGTCACAATTTCCAAGCTATACATATACCTTATATTGCCTTCCATATATTTCGTGTTATTACCTAATTTTGTCAGCCATTTCGGACATCACATTGCACTGTACTATGAGGAAATAGTACTATTTATGTGAAACTATTCATAAACTGTAAACATGTGTCGGTAGGCAATAGGATAAATACTTCCGGCTCCTCGGGCTGGTGCGAATATTTCAATGTCCGTATGTGCCAAACCGTTGGTTTATGACACACCTATAAGCGTCTCTCGCTCGCTGCGCTCGCTCGAAAACTATAGCCTAACCTAAAACCAATCCACCTTGCGTTCATTATTCGATATGATGGCGACATATTTCAAATTTGCGAACGTGTCGGATCGGTTGTGGGGTTGGACTAGATTTTTACGAGCGAGCGGAGCGAGCGAGCAACGGTCACAATTTCCAAGCTATACATATACCATATATTGTCTTGCATATATTTCGTGCTTGTACCTAATTTTGTCAGCCATTTCGGACATCACGTTGCACTGTACTATGAGGAAACGGTACTAATTATGTGAAACTATTGGTAAACCGTAAACATTTGTCAGAAGGCAATAGGATAAAGACTTCCGGCTCCTCGGGCTGGTGCGAATATATCAGAGTCCCTATGTGCCAAACCGATGGTTTGTGACACACCTTTACGCGTCTCTCGTTCGCTCCTCTCGCACGAAAGCTATAGCCTAACCTAAAACCAATCCATCCTCCATTCATTATTCGATATGGTGGCGAGAAATTTCAAATTTGCGAACATGTCGGATCGGTTGTGGGGTTGGACTAGATTTTTACGAGCGAGCGGAGCGAGCGAGCAACGGTCACAATTTCCAAGCTATACATATACCTTATATTGCCTTCCATATATTTCGTGTTATTACCTAATTTTGTCAGCCATTTGGGACATCACATTGCACTGTACTATGAGGAAATAGTACTGTTTATGTGAAACTATTCATAAACTGTAAACATGTGTCGGTAGGCAATAGGATAAATACTTCCGGCTCCTCGGGCTGGTGCGAATATTTCAATGTCCGTATGTGCCAAACCGTTGGTTTATGACACACCATTACGCGTCTCTCGCTCGCGGCGCTCGCTCGAAAACTATAACCTAACCTAAAACCAATCCATCTTGCGTTCATTATTCGATATGATGGCGACATATTTCAAATTTGCGAACGTGTCGGATCGGTTGTGGGGTTGGACTAGATTTTTACGAGCGAGCGGAGCGAGCGAGCAACGGTCACAATTTCCAAGCTATACATATACCATATATTGTCTTGCATATATTTCGTGTTATTACCTAATTTTGTCAGCCATTTCGGACATCACGTTGCACTGTACTATGAGGAAACGGTACTAATTATGTGAAACTATTGGTAAACCGTAAACATTTGTCAGAAGGCAATAGGATAAGGACATCCGGCTCCTCGGGCTGGTGCGAATATATCAGAGTCCGTATGTGCCAAACCGATGGTTTGTGACACACCTTTACGCGTCTCTCGTTCGCTCCTCTCGCACGAAAGCTATAGCCTAACCTAAAACTAATCCATCCTCCGTTCATTATTCGATATGGTGGCGAGAAATTTCAAATTTGCGAACATGTCGGATCGGTTGTGGGGTTGGACTAGATTTTTACAAGCGAGCGGATCGAGCGAGCAACGGTCTCAATTTCCAAGCTATACATATACCATATATTGTCTTGCATATATTTCGTGCTTGTACCTAATTTTGTCAGCCATTTCGGACATCACATTGCATTGTACTATGTGGAAATAGTACTATTTATGTGAAACTATTCATAAACTGTAAACATGTGTCGGTAGGCAATAGGATAAATACTTCCGGCTCCTCGGGCTGGTGCGAATATTTCAATGTCCGTATGTGCCAAACCGTTGGTTTATGACACACCTATACGAGTCTCTCGCTCGCTGCGCTCGCTCGAAAACTATAGCCTAACCTAAAACCAATCCATCTTGCGTTCATTATTCGATATGGTGGCGACATATTTCAAATTTGCGAACGTGTGGGATCGGTTGCGAGGTTGGACTAGATTTTTACGAGCGAGCGGAGCGAGCGAGCAACGGTCACAATTTCCAAGCTATACATGTATCATATATTGCCTTCCATATATTTCGTGTTATTACCTAATTTTGTCAGCCATTTCGGACATCACATTGCACTGTACTATGAGGAAATAGTACTATTTATGTGAAACTATTCATAAACTGTAAACATGTGTCGGTAGGCAATAGGATAAATACTTCCGGCTCCTCGGACTGGTGCGAATATTTCAATGTCCGTATGTGCCAAACCGTTGGTTTATGACACACCTATACGCGTCTCTCGCTCGCTGCGCTCGCTCGAAAACTATAGCCTAACCTAAAACCAATCCATCTTCCGTTCATTATTCGATATGGTGGCGACATATTTCAAATTTGCGAACGTGTGGGATCGGTTGTGAGGTTGGACTAGATTTTTAAGAGCGAGCGGAGCGAGCGAGCAACGGTCACAATTTCCAAGCTATACATATACCTTATATTGCCTTCCATATATTTCGTGTTATTACCTAATTTTGTCAGCCATTTCGGACATCACATTGCACTGTACTATGAGGAAATAGTACTATTTATGTGAAACTATTCATAAACTGTAAACATGTGTCGGTAGGCAATAGGATAAATACTTCCGGCTCCTCGGGCTGGTGCGAATATTTCAATGTCCGTATGTGCCAAACCGTTGGTTTATGACACACCTATAAGCGTCTCTCGCTCGCTGCGCTCGCTCGAAAACTATAGCCTAACCTAAAACCAATCCACCTTGCGTTCATTATTCGATATGATGGCGACATATTTCAAATTTGCGAACGTGTCGGATCGGTTGTGGGGTTGGACTAGATTTTTACGAGCGAGCGGAGCGAGCGAGCAACGGTCACAATTTCCAAGCTATACATATACCATATATTGTCTTGCATATATTTCGTGCTTGTACCTAATTTTGTCAGCCATTTCGGACATCACGTTGCACTGTACTATGAGGAAACGGTACTAATTATGTGAAACTATTGGTAAACCGTAAACATTTGTCAGAAGGCAATAGGATAAGGACATCCGGCTCCTCGGGCTGGTGCGAATATATCAGAGTCCGTATGTGCCAAACCGATGGTTTGTGACACACCTTTACGCGTCTCTCGTTCGCTCCTCTCGCACGAAAGCTATAGCCTAACCTAAAACTAATCCATCCTCCGTTCATTATTCGATATGGTGGCGAGAAATTTCAAATTTGCGAACATGTCGGATCGGTTGTGGGGGTTGGACTAGATTTTTACAAGCGAGCGGATCGAGCGAGCAACGGTCTCAATTTCCAAGCTATACATATACCATATATTGTCTTGCATATATTTCGTGCTTGTACCTAATTTTGTCAGCCATTTCGGACATCACATTGCATTGTACTATGTGGAAATAGTACTATTTATGTGAAACTATTCATAAACTGTAAACATGTGTCGGTAGGCAATAGGATAAATACTTCCGGCTCCTCGGGCTGGTGCGAATATTTCAATGTCCGTATGTGCCAAACCGTTGGTTTATGACACACCTATACGAGTCTCTCGCTCGCTGCGCTCGCTCGAAAACTATAGCCTAACCTAAAACCAATCCATCTTGCGTTCATTATTCGATATGGTGGCGACATATTTCAAATTTGCGAACGTGTGGGATCGGTTGCGAGGTTGGACTAGATTTTTACGAGCGAGCGGAGCGAGCGAGCAACGGTCACAATTTCCAAGCTATACATGTATCATATATTGCCTTCCATATATTTCGTGTTATTACCTAATTTTGTCAGCCATTTCGGACATCACATTGCACTGTACTATGAGGAAATAGTACTATTTATGTGAAACTATTCATAAACTGTAAACATGTGTCGGTAGGCAATAGGATAAATACTTCCGGCTCCTCGGACTGGTGCGAATATTTCAATGTCCGTATGTGCCAAACCGTTGGTTTATGACACACCTATACGCGTCTCTCGCTCGCTGCGCTCGCTCGAAAACTATAGCCTAACCTAAAACCAATCCATCTTCCGTTCATTATTCGATATGGTGGCGACATATTTCAAATTTGCGAACGTGTGGGATCGGTTGTGAGGTTGGACTAGATTTTTAAGAGCGAGCGGAGCGAGCGAGCAACGGTCACAATTTCCAAGCTATACATATACCTTATATTGCCTTCCATATATTTCGTGTTATTACCTAATTTTGTCAGCCATTTCGGACATCACATTGCACTGTACTATGAGGAAATAGTACTATTTATGTGAAACTATTCATAAACTGTAAACATGTGTCGGTAGGCAATAGGATAAATACTTCCGGCTCCTCGGGCTGGTGCGAATATTTCAATGTCCGTATGTGCCAAACCGTTGGTTTATGACACACCTATAAGCGTCTCTCGCTCGCTGCGCTCGCTCGAAAACTATAGCCTAACCTAAAACCAATCCACCTTGCGTTCATTATTCGATATGATGGCGACATATTTCAAATTTGCGAACGTGTCGGATCGGTTGTGGGGGTTGGACTAGATTTTTACGAGCGAGCGGAGCGAGCGAGCAACGGTCACAATTTCCAAGCTATACATATACCATATATTGTCTTGCATATATTTCGTGCTTGTACCTAATTTTGTCAGCCATTTCGGACATCACGTTGCACTGTACTATGAGGAAACGGTACTAATTATGTGAAACTATTGGTAAACCGTAAACATTTGTCAGAAGGCAATAGGATAAGGACATCCGGCTCCTCGGGCTGGTGCGAATATATCAGAGTCCGTATGTGCCAAACCGTTGGTTTATGACACACCTATACGAGTCTCTCGCTCGCTGCGCTCGCTCGAAAACTATAGCCTAACCTAAAACCAATCCATCTTGCGTTCATTATTCGATATGGTGGCGACATATTTCAAATTTGCGAACGTGTGGGATCGGTTGCGAGGTTGGACTAGATTTTTACGAGCGAGCGGAGCGAGCGAGCAACGGTCACAATTTCCAAGCTATACATGTATCATATATTGCCTTCCATATATTTCGTGTTATTACCTAATTTTGTCAGCCATTTCGGACATCACATTGCACTGTACTATGAGGAAATAGTACTATTTATGTGAAACTATTCATAAACTGTAAACATGTGTCGGTAGGCAATAGGATAAATACTTCCGGCTCCTCGGACTGGTGCGAATATTTCAATGTCCGTATGTGCCAAACCGTTGGTTTATGACACACCTATACGCGTCTCTCGCTCGCTGCGCTCGCTCGAAAACTATAGCCTAACCTAAAACCAATCCATCTTCCGTTCATTATTCGATATGGTGGCGACATATTTCAAATTTGCGAACGTGTGGGATCGGTTGTGAGGTTTGGACTAGATTTTTAAGAGCGAGCGGAGCGAGCGAGCAACGGTCACAATTTCCAAGCTATACATATACCTTATATTGCCTTCCATATATTTCGTGTTATTACCTAATTTTGTCAGCCATTTCGGACATCACATTGCACTGTACTATGAGGAAATAGTACTATTTATGTGAAACTATTCATAAACTGTAAACATGTGTCGGTAGGCAATAGGATAAATACTTCCGGCTCCTCGGGCTGGTGCGAATATTTCAATGTCCGTATGTGCCAAACCGTTGGTTTATGACACACCTATAAGCGTCTCTCGCTCGCTGCGCTCGCTCGAAAACTATAGCCTAACCTAAAACCAATCCACCTTGCGTTCATTATTCGATATGATGGCGACATATTTCAAATTTGCGAACGTGTCGGATCGGTTGTGGGGTTGGACTAGATTTTTACGAGCGAGCGGAGCGAGCGAGCAACGGTCACAATTTCCAAGCTATACATATACCATATATTGTCTTGCATATATTTCGTGCTTGTACCTAATTTTGTCAGCCATTTCGGACATCACGTTGCACTGTACTATGAGAAACGGTACTAATTATGTGAAACTATTGGTAAACCGTAAACATTTGTCAGAAGGCAATAGGATAAGGACATCCGGCTCCTCGGGCTGGTGCGAATATATCAGAGTCCGTATGTGCCAAACCGATGGTTTGTGACACACCTTTACGCGTCTCTCGTTCGCTCCTCTCGCACGAAAGCTATAGCCTAACCTAAAACTAATCCATCCTCCGTTCATTATTCGATATGGTGGCGAGAAATTTCAAATTTGCGAACATGTCGGATCGGTTGTGGGGTTGGACTAGATTTTTACAAGCGAGCGGATCGAGCGAGCAACGGTCTCAATTTCCAAGCTATACATATACCATATATTGTCTTGCATATATTTCGTGCTTGTACCTAATTTTGTCAGCCATTTCGGACATCACATTGCATTGTACTATGTGGAAATAGTACTATTTATGTGAAACTATTCATAAACTGTAAACATGTGTCGGTAGGCAATAGGATAAATACTTCCGGCTCCTCGGGCTGGTGCGAATATTTCAATGTCCGTATGTGCCAAACCGTTGGTTTATGACACACCTATACGAGTCTCTCGCTCGCTGCGCTCGCTCGAAAACTATAGCCTAACCTAAAACCAATCCATCTTGCGTTCATTATTCGATATGGTGGCGACATATTTCAAATTTGCGAACGTGTGGGATCGGTTGCGAGGTTGGACTAGATTTTTACGAGCGAGCGAGCGAGCGAGCAACGGTCACAATTTCCAAGCTATACATGTATCATATATTGCCTTCCATATATTTCGTGTTATTACCTAATTTTGTCAGCCATTTCGGACATCACATTGCACTGTACTATGAGGAAATAGTACTATTTATGTGAAACTATTCATAAACTGTAAACATGTGTCGGTAGGCAATAGGATAAATACTTCCGGCTCCTCGGGCTGGTGCGAATATTTCAATGTCCGTATGTGCCAAAACCGTTGGTTTATGACACACCTATAAGCGTCTCTCGCTCGCTGCGCTCGCTCGAAAACTATAGCCTAACCTAAAACCAATCCACCTTGCGTTCATTATTCGATATGATGGCGACATATTTCAAATTTGCGAACGTGTCGGATCGGTTGTGGGGTTGGACTAGATTTTTACGAGCGAGCGGAGCGAGCGAGCAACGGTCACAATTTCCAAGCTATACATATACCATATATTGTCTTGCATATATTTCGTGCTTGTACCTAATTTTGTCAGCCATTTCGGACATCACGTTGCACTGTACTATGAGGAAACGGTACTAATTATGTGAAACTATTGGTAAACCGTAAACATTTGTCAGAAGGCAATAGGATAAGGACATCCGGCTCCTCGGGCTGGTGCGAATATATCAGAGTCCGTATGTGCCAAACCGATGGTTTGTGACACACCTTTACGCGTCTCTCGTTCGCTCCTCTCGCACGAAAGCTATAGCCTAACCTAAAACTAATCCATCCTCCGTTCATTATTCGATATGGTGGCGAGAAATTTCAAATTTGCGAACATGTCGGATCGGTTGTGGGGTTGGACTAGATTTTTACAAGCGAGCGGATCGAGCGAGCAACGGTCTCAATTTCCAAGCTATACATATACCATATATTGTCTTGCATATATTTCGTGCTTGTACCTAATTTTGTCAGCCATTTCGGACATCACATTGCATTGTACTATGTGGAAATAGTACTATTTATGTGAAACTATTCATAAACTGTAAACATGTGTCGGTAGGCAATAGGATAAATACTTCCGGCTCCTCGGGCTGGTGCGAATATTTCGATGTCCGTATGTGCCAAACCGTTGGTTTATGACACACCTATACGAGTCTCTCGCTCGCTGCGCTCGCTCGAAAACTATAGCCTAACCTAAAACCAATCCATCTTGCGTTCATTATTCGATATGGTGGCGACATATTTCAAATTTGCGAACGTGTGGGATCGGTTGCGAGGTTGGACTAGATTTTTACGAGCGAGCGGAGCGAGCGAGCAACGGTCACAATTTCCAAGCTATACATGTATCATATATTGCCTTCCATATATTTCGTGTTATTACCTAATTTTGTCAGCCATTTCGGACATCACATTGCACTGTACTGTGAGGAAACGGTACTAATTATGTGAGACTATTGGTAAACCGTAAACATTTGTCAGAAGGCAATAGGATAAAGACTTCCGGCTCCTCGGTCTGGTTCGAATATATCAATGTCCGTATGTGCCAAACCGATGGTTTGTGACACACCTTTACGCGTCTCTCGTTCGCTGCGCTCGCACGAAAGCTATAGGCTAACCTAAAACCAATCCATCTTCCGTTCATTATTCGATATGGTGGCGACATATTTCAAATTTGCGAACGTGTGGGATCGGTTGTGAGGTTGGACTAGATTTTTAAGAGCGAGCGGAGCGAGCGAGCAACGGTCACAATTTCCAAGCTATACATATACCTTATATTGCCTTCCATATATTTCGTGTTATTACCTAATTTTGTCAGCCATTTCGGACATCACATTGCACTGTACTATGAGGAAATAGTACTATTTATGTGAAACTATTCATAAACTGTAAACATGTGTCGGTAGGCAATAGGATAAATACTTCCGGCTCCTCGGGCTGGTGCGAATATTTCAATGTCCGTATGTGCCAAACCGTTGGTTTATGACACACCTATAAGCGTCTCTCGCTCGCTGCGCTCGCTCGAAAACTATAGCCTAACCTAAAACCAATCCACCTTGCGTTCATTATTCGATATGATGGCGACATATTTCAAATTTGCGAACGTGTCGGATCGGTTGTGGGGTTGGACTAGATTTTTACGAGCGAGCGGAGCGAGCGAGCAACGGTCACAATTTCCAAGCTATACATATACCATATATTGTCTTGCATATATTTCGTGCTTGTACCTAATTTTGTCAGCCATTTCGGACATCACGTTGCACTGTACTATGAGGAAACGGTACTAATTATGTGAAACTATTGGTAAACCGTAAACATTTGTCAGAAGGCAATAGGATAAGGACATCCGGCTCCTCGGGCTGGTGCGAATATATCAGAGTCCGTATGTGCCAAACCGATGGTTTGTGACACACCTTTACGCGTCTCTCGTTCGCTCCTCTCGCACGAAAGCTATAGCCTAACCTAAAACTAATCCATCCTCCGTTCATTATTCGATATGGTGGCGAGAAATTTCAAATTTGCGAACATGTCGGATCGGTTGTGGGGTTGGACTAGATTTTTACAAGCGAGCGGATCGAGCGAGCAACGGTCTCAATTTCCAAGCTATACATATACCATATATTGTCTTGCATATATTTCGTGCTTGTACCTAATTTTGTCAGCCATTTCGGACATCACATTGCATTGTACTATGTGGAAATAGTACTATTTATGTGAAACTATTCATAAACTGTAAACATGTGTCGGTAGGCAATAGGATAAATACTTCCGGCTCCTCGGGCTGGTGCGAATATTTCAATGTCCGTATGTGCCAAACCGTTGGTTTATGACACACCTATACGAGTCTCTCGCTCGCTGCGCTCGCTCGAAAACTATAGCCTAACCTAAAACCAATCCATCTTGCGTTCATTATTCGATATGGTGGCGACATATTTCAAATTTGCGAACGTGTGGGATCGGTTGCGAGGTTGGACTAGATTTTTACGAGCGAGCGGAGCGAGCGAGCAACGGTCACAATTTCCAAGCTATACATGTATCATATATTGCCTTCCATATATTTCGTGTTATTACCTAATTTTGTCAGCCATTTCGGACATCACATTGCACTGTACTATGAGGAAATAGTACTATTTATGTGAAACTATTCATAAACTGTAAACATGTGTCGGTAGGCAATAGGATAAATACTTCCGGCTCCTCGGACTGGTGCGAATATTTCAATGTCCGTATGTGCCAAACCGTTGGTTTATGACACACCTATACGCGTCTCTCGCTCGCTGCGCTCGCTCGAAAACTATAGCCTAACCTAAAACCAATCCATCTTCCGTTCATTATTCGATATGGTGGCGACATATTTCAAATTTGCGAACGTGTGGGATCGGTTGTGAGGTTGGACTAGATTTTTAAGAGCGAGCGGAGCGAGCGAGCAACGGTCACAATTTCCAAGCTATACATATACCTTATATTGCCTTCCATATATTTCGTGTTATTACCTAATTTTGTCAGCCATTTCGGACATCACATTGCACTGTACTATGAGGAAATAGTACTATTTATGTGAAACTATTCATAAACTGTAAACATGTGTCGGTAGGCAATAGGATAAATACTTCCGGCTCCTCGGGCTGGTGCGAATATTTCAATGTCCGTATGTGCCAAACCGTTGGTTTATGACACACCTATAAGCGTCTCTCGCTCGCTGCGCTCGCTCGAAAACTATAGCCTAACCTAAAACCAATCCACCTTGCGTTCATTATTCGATATGATGGCGACATATTTCAAATTTGCGAACGTGTCGGATCGGTTGTGGGGTTGGACTAGATTTTTACGAGCGAGCGGAGCGAGCGAGCAACGGTCACAATTTCCAAGCTATACATATACCATATATTGTCTTGCATATATTTCGTGCTTGTACCTAATTTTGTCAGCCATTTCGGACATCACGTTGCACTGTACTATGAGGAAACGGTACTAATTATGTGAAACTATTGGTAAACCGTAAACATTTGTCAGAAGGCAATAGGATAAGGACATCCGGCTCCTCGGGCTGGTGCGAATATATCAGAGTCCGTATGTGCCAAACCGATGGTTTGTGACACACCTTTACGCGTCTCTCGTTCGCTCCTCT
The DNA here is from genome assembly GCF_024516045.1 of Bombus affinis. Classification (NCBI taxonomy): domain Eukaryota; kingdom Metazoa; phylum Arthropoda; class Insecta; order Hymenoptera; family Apidae; genus Bombus; species Bombus affinis. The sequence goes on along the minus strand of NW_026109403.1, from coordinate 18,438 downwards.
CGCACGAAAGCTATAGCCTAACCTAAAACTAATCCATCCTCCGTTCATTATTCGATATGGTGGCGAGAAATTTCAAATTTGCGAACATGTCGGATCGGTTGTGGGGTTGGACTAGATTTTTACAAGCGAGCGGATCGAGCGAGCAACGGTCTCAATTTCCAAGCTATACATATACCATATATTGTCTTGCATATATTTCGTGCTTGTACCTAATTTTGTCAGCCATTTCGGACATCACATTGCATTGTACTATGTGGAAATAGTACTATTTATGTGAAACTATTCATAAACTGTAAACATGTGTCGGTAGGCAATAGGATAAATACTTCCGGCTCCTCGGGCTGGTGCGAATATTTCAATGTCCGTATGTGCCAAACCGTTGGTTTATGACACACCTATACGAGTCTCTCGCTCGCTGCGCTCGCTCGAAAACTATAGCCTAACCTAAAACCAATCCATCTTGCGTTCATTATTCGATATGGTGGCGACATATTTCAAATTTGCGAACGTGTGGGATCGGTTGCGAGGTTGGACTAGATTTTTACGAGCGAGCGGAGCGAGCGAGCAACGGTCACAATTTCCAAGCTATACATGTATCATATATTGCCTTCCATATATTTCGTGTTATTACCTAATTTTGTCAGCCATTTCGGACATCACATTGCACTGTACTATGAGGAAATAGTACTATTTATGTGAAACTATTCATAAACTGTAAACATGTGTCGGTAGGCAATAGGATAAATACTTCCGGCTCCTCGGACTGGTGCGAATATTTCAATGTCCGTATGTGCCAAACCGTTGGTTTATGACACACCTATACGCGTCTCTCGCTCGCTGCGCTCGCTCGAAAACTATAGCCTAACCTAAAACCAATCCATCTTCCGTTCATTATTCGATATGGTGGCGACATATTTCAAATTTGCGAACGTGTGGGATCGGTTGTGAGGTTGGACTAGATTTTTAAGAGCGAGCGGAGCGAGCGAGCAACGGTCACAATTTCCAAGCTATACATATACCTTATATTGCCTTCCATATATTTCGTGTTATTACCTAATTTTGTCAGCCATTTCGGACATCACATTGCACTGTACTATGAGGAAATAGTACTATTTATGTGAAACTATTCATAAACTGTAAACATGTGTCGGTAGGCAATAGGATAAATACTTCCGGCTCCTCGGGCTGGTGCGAATATTTCAATGTCCGTATGTGCCAAACCGTTGGTTTATGACACACCTATAAGCGTCTCTCGCTCGCTGCGCTCGCTCGAAAACTATAGCCTAACCTAAAACCAATCCACCTTGCGTTCATTATTCGATATGATGGCGACATATTTCAAATTTGCGAACGTGTCGGATCGGTTGTGGGGTTGGACTAGATTTTTACGAGCGAGCGGAGCGAGCGAGCAACGGTCACAATTTCCAAGCTATACATATACCATATATTGTCTTGCATATATTTCGTGCTTGTACCTAATTTTGTCAGCCATTTCGGACATCACGTTGCACTGTACTATGAGGAAACGGTACTAATTATGTGAAACTATTGGTAAACCGTAAACATTTGTCAGAAGGCAATAGGATAAGGACATCCGGCTCCTCGGGCTGGTGCGAATATATCAGAGTCCGTATGTGCCAAACCGATGGTTTGTGACACACCTTTACGCGTCTCTCGTTCGCTCCTCTCGCACGAAAGCTATAGCCTAACCTAAAACTAATCCATCCTCCGTTCATTATTCGATATGGTGGCGAGAAATTTCAAATTTGCGAACATGTCGGATCGGTTGTGGGGTTGGACTAGATTTTTACAAGCGAGCGGATCGAGCGAGCAACGGTCTCAATTTCCAAGCTATACATATACCATATATTGTCTTGCATATATTTCGTGCTTGTACCTAATTTTGTCAGCCATTTCGGACATCACATTGCATTGTACTATGTGGAAATAGTACTATTTATGTGAAACTATTCATAAACTGTAAACATGTGTCGGTAGGCAATAGGATAAATACTTCCGGCTCCTCGGGCTGGTGCGAATATTTCAATGTCCGTATGTGCCAAACCGTTGGTTTATGACACACCTATACGAGTCTCTCGCTCGCTGCGCTCGCTCGAAAACTATAGCCTAACCTAAAACCAATCCATCTTGCGTTCATTATTCGATATGGTGGCGACATATTTCAAATTTGCGAACGTGTGGGATCGGTTGCGAGGTTGGACTAGATTTTTACGAGCGAGCGGAGCGAGCGAGCAACGGTCACAATTTCCAAGCTATACATGTATCATATATTGCCTTCCATATATTTCGTGTTATTACCTAATTTTGTCAGCCATTTCGGACATCACATTGCACTGTACTGTGAGGAAACGGTACTAATTATGTGAGACTATTGGTAAACCGTAAACATTTGTCAGAAGGCAATAGGATAAAGACTTCCGGCTCCTCGGTCTGGTTCGAATATATCAATGTCCGTATGTGCCAAACCGATGGTTTGTGACACACCTTTACGCGTCTCTCGTTCGCTGCGCTCGCACGAAAGCTATAGGCTAACCTAAAACCAATCCATCTTCCGTTCATTATTCGATATGGTGGAGACATATTTCAAATTTGCGAACGTGTGGGATCGGTTGTGAGGTTGGACTAGATTTTTAAGAGCGAGCGGAGCGAGCGAGCAACGGTCACAATTTCCAAGCTATACATATACCTTATATTGCCTTCCATATATTTCGTGTTATTACCTAATTTTGTCAGCCATTTCGGACATCACATTGCACTGTACTATGAGGAAATAGTACTATTTATGTGAAACTATTCATAAACTGTAAACATGTGTCGGTAGGCAATAGGATAAATACTTCCGGCTCCTCGGGCTGGTGCGAATATTTCAATGTCCGTATGTGCCAAACCGTTGGTTTATGACACACCTATAAGCGTCTCTCGCTCGCTGCGCTCGCTCGAAAACTATAGCCTAACCTAAAACCAATCCACCTTGCGTTCATTATTCGATATGATGGCGACATATTTCAAATTTGCGAACGTGTCGGATCGGTTGTGGGGTTGGACTAGATTTTTACGAGCGAGCGGAGCGAGCGAGCAACGGTCACAATTTCCAAGCTATACATATACCATATATTGTCTTGCATATATTTCGTGCTTGTACCTAATTTTGTCAGCCATTTCGGACATCACGTTGCACTGTACTATGAGGAAACGGTACTAATTATGTGAAACTATTGGTAAACCGTAAACATTTGTCAGAAGGCAATAGGATAAAGACTTCCGGCTCCTCGGGCTGGTGCGAATATATCAGAGTCCCTATGTGCCAAACCGATGGTTTGTGACACACCTTTACGCGTCTCTCGTTCGCTCCTCTCGCACGAAAGCTATAGCCTAACCTAAAACCAATCCATCCTCCATTCATTATTCGATATGGTGGCGAGAAATTTCAAATTTGCGAACATGTCGGATCGGTTGTGGGGTTGGACTAGATTTTTACGAGCGAGCGGAGCGAGCGAGCAACGGTCACAATTTCCAAGCTATACATATACCTTATATTGCCTTCCATATATTTCGTGTTATTACCTAATTTTGTCAGCCATTTGGGACATCACATTGCACTGTACTATGAGGAAATAGTACTGTTTATGTGAAACTATTCATAAACTGTAAACATGTGTCGGTAGGCAATAGGATAAATACTTCCGGCTCCTCGGGCTGGTGCGAATATTTCAATGTCCGTATGTGCCAAACCGTTGGTTTATGACACACCATTACGCGTCTCTCGCTCGCGGCGCTCGCTCGAAAACTATAACCTAACCTAAAACCAATCCATCTTGCGTTCATTATTCGATATGATGGCGACATATTTCAAATTTGCGAACGTGTCGGATCGGTTGTGGGGTTGGACTAGATTTTTACGAGCGAGCGGAGCGAGCGAGCAACGGTCACAATTTCCAAGCTATACATATACCATATATTGTCTTGCATATATTTCGTGTTATTACCTAATTTTGTCAGCCATTTCGGACATCACGTTGCACTGTACTATGAGGAAACGGTACTAATTATGTGAAACTATTGGTAAACCGTAAACATTTGTCAGAAGGCAATAGGATAAGGACATCCGGCTCCTCGGGCTGGTGCGAATATATCAGAGTCCGTATGTGCCAAACCGATGGTTTGTGACACACCTTTACGCGTCTCTCGTTCGCTCCTCTCGCACGAAAGCTATAGCCTAACCTAAAACTAATCCATCCTCCGTTCATTATTCGATATGGTGGCGAGAAATTTCAAATTTGCGAACATGTCGGATCGGTTGTGGGGTTGGACTAGATTTTTACAAGCGAGCGGATCGAGCGAGCAACGGTCTCAATTTCCAAGCTATACATATACCATATATTGTCTTGCATATATTTCGTGCTTGTACCTAATTTTGTCAGCCATTTCGGACATCACATTGCATTGTACTATGTGGAAATAGTACTATTTATGTGAAACTATTCATAAACTGTAAACATGTGTCGGTAGGCAATAGGATAAATACTTCCGGCTCCTCGGGCTGGTGCGAATATTTCAATGTCCGTATGTGCCAAACCGTTGGTTTATGACACACCTATACGAGTCTCTCGCTCGCTGCGCTCGCTCGAAAACTATAGCCTAACCTAAAACCAATCCATCTTGCGTTCATTATTCGATATGGTGGCGACATATTTCAAATTTGCGAACGTGTGGGATCGGTTGCGAGGTTGGACTAGATTTTTACGAGCGAGCGGAGCGAGCGAGCAACGGTCACAATTTCCAAGCTATACATGTATCATATATTGCCTTCCATATATTTCGTGTTATTACCTAATTTTGTCAGCCATTTCGGACATCACATTGCACTGTACTATGAGGAAATAGTACTATTTATGTGAAACTATTCATAAACTGTAAACATGTGTCGGTAGGCAATAGGATAAATACTTCCGGCTCCTCGGACTGGTGCGAATATTTCAATGTCCGTATGTGCCAAACCGTTGGTTTATGACACACCTATACGCGTCTCTCGCTCGCTGCGCTCGCTCGAAAACTATAGCCTAACCTAAAACCAATCCATCTTCCGTTCATTATTCGATATGGTGGCGACATATTTCAAATTTGCGAACGTGTGGGATCGGTTGTGAGGTTGGACTAGATTTTTAAGAGCGAGCGGAGCGAGCGAGCAACGGTCACAATTTCCAAGCTATACATATACCTTATATTGCCTTCCATATATTTCGTGTTATTACCTAATTTTGTCAGCCATTTCGGACATCACATTGCACTGTACTATGAGGAAATAGTACTATTTATGTGAAACTATTCATAAACTGTAAACATGTGTCGGTAGGCAATAGGATAAATACTTCCGGCTCCTCGGGCTGGTGCGAATATTTCAATGTCCGTATGTGCCAAACCGTTGGTTTATGACACACCTATAAGCGTCTCTCGCTCGCTGCGCTCGCTCGAAAACTATAGCCTAACCTAAAACCAATCCACCTTGCGTTCATTATTCGATATGATGGCGACATATTTCAAATTTGCGAACGTGTCGGATCGGTTGTGGGGTTGGACTAGATTTTTACGAGCGAGCGGAGCGAGCGAGCAACGGTCACAATTTCCAAGCTATACATATACCATATATTGTCTTGCATATATTTCGTGCTTGTACCTAATTTTGTCAGCCATTTCGGACATCACGTTGCACTGTACTATGAGGAAACGGTACTAATTATGTGAAACTATTGGTAAACCGTAAACATTTGTCAGAAGGCAATAGGATAAGGACATCCGGCTCCTCGGGCTGGTGCGAATATATCAGAGTCCGTATGTGCCAAACCGATGGTTTGTGACACACCTTTACGCGTCTCTCGTTCGCTCCTCTCGCACGAAAGCTATAGCCTAACCTAAAACTAATCCATCCTCCGTTCATTATTCGATATGGTGGCGAGAAATTTCAAATTTGCGAACATGTCGGATCGGTTGTGGGGTTGGACTAGATTTTTACAAGCGAGCGGATCGAGCGAGCAACGGTCTCAATTTCCAAGCTATACATATACCATATATTGTCTTGCATATATTTCGTGCTTGTACCTAATTTTGTCAGCCATTTCGGACATCACATTGCATTGTACTATGTGGAAATAGTACTATTTATGTGAAACTATTCATAAACTGTAAACATGTGTCGGTAGGCAATAGGATAAATACTTCCGGCTCCTCGGGCTGGTGCGAATATTTCAATGTCCGTATGTGCCAAACCGTTGGTTTATGACACACCTATACGAGTCTCTCGCTCGCTGCGCTCGCTCGAAAACTATAGCCTAACCTAAAACCAATCCATCTTGCGTTCATTATTCGATATGGTGGCGACATATTTCAAATTTGCGAACGTGTGGGATCGGTTGCGAGGTTGGACTAGATTTTTACGAGCGAGCGGAGCGAGCGAGCAACGGTCACAATTTCCAAGCTATACATGTATCATATATTGCCTTCCATATATTTCGTGTTATTACCTAATTTTGTCAGCCATTTCGGACATCACATTGCACTGTACTATGAGGAAATAGTACTATTTATGTGAAACTATTCATAAACTGTAAACATGTGTCGGTAGGCAATAGGATAAATACTTCCGGCTCCTCGGACTGGTGCGAATATTTCAATGTCCGTATGTGCCAAACCGTTGGTTTATGACACACCTATACGCGTCTCTCGCTCGCTGCGCTCGCTCGAAAACTATAGCCTAACCTAAAACCAATCCATCTTCCGTTCATTATTCGATATGGTGGCGACATATTTCAAATTTGCGAACGTGTGGGATCGGTTGTGAGGTTGGACTAGATTTTTAAGAGCGAGCGGAGCGAGCGAGCAACGGTCACAATTTCCAAGCTATACATATACCTTATATTGCCTTCCATATATTTCGTGTTATTACCTAATTTTGTCAGCCATTTCGGACATCACATTGCACTGTACTATGAGGAAATAGTACTATTTATGTGAAACTATTCATAAACTGTAAACATGTGTCGGTAGGCAATAGGATAAATACTTCCGGCTCCTCGGGCTGGTGCGAATATTTCAATGTCCGTATGTGCCAAACCGTTGGTTTATGACACACCTATAAGCGTCTCTCGCTCGCTGCGCTCGCTCGAAAACTATAGCCTAACCTAAAACCAATCCACCTTGCGTTCATTATTCGATATGATGGCGACATATTTCAAATTTGCGAACGTGTCGGATCGGTTGTGGGGTTGGACTAGATTTTTACGAGCGAGCGGAGCGAGCGAGCAACGGTCACAATTTCCAAGCTATACATATACCATATATTGTCTTGCATATATTTCGTGCTTGTACCTAATTTTGTCAGCCATTTCGGACATCACGTTGCACTGTACTATGAGGAAACGGTACTAATTATGTGAAACTATTGGTAAACCGTAAACATTTGTCAGAAGGCAATAGGATAAGGACATCCGGCTCCTCGGGCTGGTGCGAATATATCAGAGTCCGTATGTGCCAAACCGATGGTTTGTGACACACCTTTACGCGTCTCTCGTTCGCTCCTCTCGCACGAAAGCTATAGCCTAACCTAAAACTAATCCATCCTCCGTTCATTATTCGATATGGTGGCGAGAAATTTCAAATTTGCGAACATGTCGGATCGGTTGTGGGGTTGGACTAGATTTTTACAAGCGAGCGGATCGAGCGAGCAACGGTCTCAATTTCCAAGCTATACATATACCATATATTGTCTTGCATATATTTCGTGCTTGTACCTAATTTTGTCAGCCATTTCGGACATCACATTGCATTGTACTATGTGGAAATAGTACTATTTATGTGAAACTATTCATAAACTGTAAACATGTGTCGGTAGGCAATAGGATAAATACTTCCGGCTCCTCGGGCTGGTGCGAATATTTCAATGTCCGTATGTGCCAAACCGTTGGTTTATGACACACCTATACGAGTCTCTCGCTCGCTGCGCTCGCTCGAAAACTATAGCCTAACCTAAAACCAATCCATCTTGCGTTCATTATTCGATATGGTGGCGACATATTTCAAATTTGCGAACGTGTGGGATCGGTTGCGAGGTTGGACTAGATTTTTACGAGCGAGCGGAGCGAGCGAGCAACGGTCACAATTTCCAAGCTATACATGTATCATATATTGCCTTCCATATATTTCGTGTTATTACCTAATTTTGTCAGCCATTTCGGACATCACATTGCACTGTACTGTGAGGAAACGGTACTAATTATGTGAGACTATTGGTAAACCGTAAACATTTGTCAGAAGGCAATAGGATAAAGACTTCCGGCTCCTCGGTCTGGTTCGAATATATCAATGTCCGTATGTGCCAAACCGATGGTTTGTGACACACCTTTACGCGTCTCTCGTTCGCTGCGCTCGCACGAAAGCTATAGGCTAACCTAAAACCAATCCATCTTCCGTTCATTATTCGATATGGTGGCGACATATTTCAAATTTGCGAACGTGTGGGATCGGTTGTGAGGTTGGACTAGATTTTTAAGAGCGAGCGGAGCGAGCGAGCAACGGTCACAATTTCCAAGCTATACATATACCTTATATTGCCTTCCATATATTTCGTGTTATTACCTAATTTTGTCAGCCATTTCGGACATCACATTGCACTGTACTATGAGGAAATAGTACTATTTATGTGAAACTATTCATAAACTGTAAACATGTGTCGGTAGGCAATAGGATAAATACTTCCGGCTCCTCGGGCTGGTGCGAATATTTCAATGTCCGTATGTGCCAAACCGTTGGTTTATGACACACCTATAAGCGTCTCTCGCTCGCTGCGCTCGCTCGAAAACTATAGCCTAACCTAAAACCAATCCACCTTGCGTTCATTATTCGATATGATGGCGACATATTTCAAATTTGCGAACGTGTCGGATCGGTTGTGGGGTTGGACTAGATTTTTACGAGCGAGCGGAGCGAGCGAGCAACGGTCACAATTTCCAAGCTATACATATACCATATATTGTCTTGCATATATTTCGTGCTTGTACCTAATTTTGTCAGCCATTTCGGACATCACGTTGCACTGTACTATGAGGAAACGGTACTAATTATGTGAAACTATTGGTAAACCGTAAACATTTGTCAGAAGGCAATAGGATAAGGACATCCGGCTCCTCGGGCTGGTGCGAATATATCAGAGTCCGTATGTGCCAAACCGATGGTTTGTGACACACCTTTACGCGTCTCTCGTTCGCTCCTCTCGCACGAAAGCTATAGCCTAACCTAAAACTAATCCATCCTCCGTTCATTATTCGATATGGTGGCGAGAAATTTCAAATTTGCGAACATGTCGGATCGGTTGTGGGGTTGGACTAGATTTTTACAAGCGAGCGGATCGAGCGAGCAACGGTCTCAATTTCCAAGCTATACATATACCATATATTGTCTTGCATATATTTCGTGCTTGTACCTAATTTTGTCAGCCATTTCGGACATCACATTGCATTGTACTATGTGGAAATAGTACTATTTATGTGAAACTATTCATAAACTGTAAACATGTGTCGGTAGGCAATAGGATAAATACTTCCGGCTCCTCGGGCTGGTGCGAATATTTCAATGTCCGTATGTGCCAAACCGTTGGTTTATGACACACCTATACGAGTCTCTCGCTCGCTGCGCTCGCTCGAAAACTATAGCCTAACCTAAAACCAATCCATCTTGCGTTCATTATTCGATATGGTGGCGACATATTTCAAATTTGCGAACGTGTGGGATCGGTTGCGAGGTTGGACTAGATTTTTACGAGCGAGCGGAGCGAGCGAGCAACGGTCACAATTTCCAAGCTATACATGTATCATATATTGCCTTCCATATATTTCGTGTTATTACCTAATTTTGTCAGCCATTTCGGACATCACATTGCACTGTACTATGAGGAAATAGTACTATTTATGTGAAACTATTCATAAACTGTAAACATGTGTCGGTAGGCAATAGGATAAATACTTCCGGCTCCTCGGACTGGTGCGAATATTTCAATGTCCGTATGTGCCAAACCGTTGGTTTATGACACACCTATACGCGTCTCTCGCTCGCTGCGCTCGCTCGAAAACTATAGCCTAACCTAAAACCAATCCATCTTCCGTTCATTATTCGATATGGTGGCGACATATTTCAAATTTGCGAACGTGTGGGATCGGTTGTGAGGTTGGACTAGATTTTTAAGAGCGAGCGGAGCGAGCGAGCAACGGTCACAATTTCCAAGCTATACATATACCTTATATTGCCTTCCATATATTTCGTGTTATTACCTAATTTTGTCAGCCATTTCGGACATCACATTGCACTGTACTATGAGGAAATAGTACTATTTATGTGAAACTATTCATAAACTGTAAACATGTGTCGGTAGGCAATAGGATAAATACTTCCGGCTCCTCGGGCTGGTGCGAATATTTCAATGTCCGTATGTGCCAAACCGTTGGTTTATGACACACCTATAAGCGTCTCTCGCTCGCTGCGCTCGCTCGAAAACTATAGCCTAACCTAAAACCAATCCACCTTGCGTTCATTATTCGATATGATGGCGACATATTTCAAATTTGCGAACGTGTCGGATCGGTTGTGGGGTTGGACTAGATTTTTACGAGCGAGCGGAGCGAGCGAGCAACGGTCACAATTTCCAAGCTATACATATACCATATATTGTCTTGCATATATTTCGTGCTTGTACCTAATTTTGTCAGCCATTTCGGACATCACGTTGCACTGTACTATGAGGAAACGGTACTAATTATGTGAAACTATTGGTAAACCGTAAACATTTGTCAGAAGGCAATAGGATAAGGACATCCGGCTCCTCGGGCTGGTGCGAATATATCAGAGTCCGTATGTGCCAAACCGATGGTTTGTGACACACCTTTACGCGTCTCTCGTTCGCTCCTCTCGCACGAAAGCTATAGCCTAACCTAAAACTAATCCATCCTCCGTTCATTATTCGATATGGTGGCGAGAAATTTCAAATTTGCGAACATGTCGGATCGGTTGTGGGGTTGGACTAGATTTTTACAAGCGAGCGGATCGAGCGAGCAACGGTCTCAATTTCCAAGCTATACATATACCATATATTGTCTTGCATATATTTCGTGCTTGTACCTAATTTTGTCAGCCATTTCGGACATCACATTGCATTGTACTATGTGGAAATAGTACTATTTATGTGAAACTATTCATAAACTGTAAACATGTGTCGGTAGGCAATAGGATAAATACTTCCGGCTCCTCGGGCTGGTGCGAATATTTCAATGTCCGTATGTGCCAAACCGATGGTTTGTGACACACCTTTACGCGTCTCTCGTTCGCTCCTCTCGCACGAAAGCTATAGCCTAACCTAAAACCAATCCATCCTCCATTCATTATTCGATATGGTGGCGAGAAATTTCAAATTTGCGAACGTGTGGGATCGGTTGCGAGGTTGGACTAGATTTTTACGAGCGAGCGGAGCGAGCGAGCAACGGTCACAATTTCCAAGCTATACATGTATCATATATTGCCTTCCATATATTTCGTGTTATTACCTAATTTTGTCAGCCATTTCGGACATCACATTGCACTGTACTATGAGGAAATAGTACTATTTATGTGAAACTATTCATAAACTGTAAACATGTGTCGGTAGGCAATAGGATAAATACTTCCGGCTCCTCGGACTGGTGCGAATATTTCAATGTCCGTATGTGCCAAACCGTTGGTTTATGACACACCTATACGCGTCTCTCGCTCGCTGCGCTCGCTCGAAAACTATAGCCTAACCTAAAACCAATCCATCTTCCGTTCATTATTCGATATGGTGGCGACATATTTCAAATTTGCGAACGTGTGGGATCGGTTGTGAGGTTGGACTAGATTTTTAAGAGCGAGCGGAGCGAGCGAGCAACGGTCACAATTTCCAAGCTATACATATACCTTATATTGCCTTCCATATATTTCGTGTTATTACCTAATTTTGTCAGCCATTTCGGACATCACATTGCACTGTACTATGAGGAAATAGTACTATTTATGTGAAACTATTCATAAACTGTAAACATGTGTCGGTAGGCAATAGGATAAATACTTCCGGCTCCTCGGGCTGGTGCGAATATTTCAATGTCCGTATGTGCCAAACCGTTGGTTTATGACACACCTATAAGCGTCTCTCGCTCGCTGCGCTCGCTCGAAAACTATAGCCTAACCTAAAACCAATCCACCTTGCGTTCATTATTCGATATGATGGCGACATATTTCAAATTTGCGAACGTGTCGGATCGGTTGTGGGGTTGGACTAGATTTTTACGAGCGAGCGGAGCGAGCGAGCAACGGTCACAATTTCCAAGCTATACATATACCATATATTGTCTTGCATATATTTCGTGCTTGTACCTAATTTTGTCAGCCATTTCGGACATCACGTTGCACTGTACTATGAGGAAACGGTACTAATTATGTGAAACTATTGGTAAACCGTAAACATTTGTCAGAAGGCAATAGGATAAGGACATCCGGCTCCTCGGGCTGGTGCGAATATATCAGAGTCCGTATGTGCCAAACCGATGGTTTGTGACACACCTTTACGCGTCTCTCGTTCGCTCCTCTCGCACGAAAGCTATAGCCTAACCTAAAACTAATCCATCCTCCGTTCATTATTCGATATGGTGGCGAGAAATTTCAAATTTGCGAACATGTCGGATCGGTTGTGGGGTTGGACTAGATTTTTACAAGCGAGCGGATCGAGCGAGCAACGGTCTCAATTTCCAAGCTATACATATACCATATATTGTCTTGCATATATTTCGTGCTTGTACCTAATTTTGTCAGCCATTTCGGACATCACATTGCATTGTACTATGTGGAAATAGTACTATTTATGTGAAACTATTCATAAACTGTAAACATGTGTCGGTAGGCAATAGGATAAATACTTCCGGCTCCTCGGGCTGGTGCGAATATTTCAATGTCCGTATGTGCCAAACCGTTGGTTTATGACACACCTATACGAGTCTCTCGCTCGCTGCGCTCGCTCGAAAACTATAGCCTAACCTAAAACCAATCCATCTTGCGTTCATTATTCGATATGGTGGCGACATATTTCAAATTTGCGAACGTGTGGGATCGGTTGCGAGGTTGGACTAGATTTTTACGAGCGAGCGGAGCGAGCGAGCAACGGTCACAATTTCCAAGCTATACATGTATCATATATTGCCTTCCATATATTTCGTGTTATTACCTAATTTTGTCAGCCATTTCGGACATCACATTGCACTGTACTATGAGGAAATAGTACTATTTATGTGAAACTATTCATAAACTGTAAACATGTGTCGGTAGGCAATAGGATAAATACTTCCGGCTCCTCGGACTGGTGCGAATATTTCAATGTCCGTATGTGCCAAACCGTTGGTTTCTGACACACCTATACGCGTCTCTCGCTCGCTGCGCTCGCTCGAAAACTATAGCCTAACCTAAAACCAATCCACCTTGCGTTCATTATTCGATATGATGGCGACATATTTCAAATTTGCGAACGTGTCGGATCGGTTGTGGGGTTGGACTAGATTTTTACGAGCGAGCGGAGCGAGCGAGCAACGGTCACAATTTCCAAGCTATACATATACCATATATTGTCTTGTATATATTTCGTGCTTGTACCTAATTTTGTCAGCCATTTCGGACATCACGTTGCACTGTACTATGAGGAAACGGTACTAATTATGTGAAACTATTGGTAAACCGTAAACATTTGTCAGAAGGCAATAGGATAAAGTCTTCCGGCTCCTCGGGCTGGTGCGAATATATCAGAGTCCCTATGTGCCAAACCGATGGTTTGTGACACACCTTTACGCGTCTCTCGTTCGCTCCTCTCGCACGAAAGCTATAGCCTAACCTAAAACCAATCCATCCTCCATTCATTATTCGATATGGTGGCGAGAAATTTCAAATTTGCGAACATGTCGGATCGGTTGTGGGGTTGGACTAGATTTTTACGAGCGAGCGGAGCGAGCGAGCAACGGTCACAATTTCCAAGCTATACATATACCTTATATTGCCTTCCATATATTTCGTGTTATTACCTAATTTTGTCAGCCATTTGGGACATCACATTGCACTGTACTATGAGGAAATAGTACTGTTTATGTGAAACTATTCATAAACTGTAAACATGTGTCGGTAGGCAATAGGATAAATACTTCCGGCTCCTCGGGCTGGTGCGAATATTTCAATGTCCGTATGTGCCAAACCGTTGGTTTATGACACACCATTACGCGTCTCTCGCTCGCGGCGCTCGCTCGAAAACTATAACCTAACCTAAAACCAATCCATCGTGCGTTCATTATTCGATATGATGGCGACATATTTCAAATTTGCGAACGTGTCGGATCGGTTGTGGGGTTGGACTAGATTTTTACGAGCGAGCGGAGCGAGCGAGCAACGGTCACAATTTCCAACCTATACATACAGCTTATATTGCCTTCCATATATTTCGTGTTATTACCTAATTTTGTCAGCCATTTCGGACATCACGTTGCACTGTACTATGAGGAAACGGTACTAATTATGTGAAACTGTTGGTAAACCGTAAACATTTGTCAGAAGGCAATAGGATAAAGACTTCTGGCCCCTCGAGCTGGTACGAATATTTCAATATCCGTATGTGCCAAACCGTTGGTTTATGACACACCTTTCCGCGTCTCTCGCTCGACGCGCTCGCTCGAAAACTATAGCCTAACCTAAAACCAATCCATCTTGCGTTCATTATTCGATTTGATGGCGACATATTTCAAATTTGGGAACGTGTCGGATCGAATGTGATGTTGGACTGGATTTTTACGAGCAAGCGGAGCGAGCGAGCAACGGTCACAATTTCCAAGCTATACAAGTATCATATATTGCCTTGCATATATTTCGTGTTATTACTTAATTTTGTCAGCCATTTCGGACATCACATTGCACGGTACTATGAGGAAACGGTACTAATTATGTGAAACTATTGGTAAACTGTAAACATGTGTCGGTAGGCAATAGGATAAATACTTCCGGCTCCTCGGGCTGGTGCGAATATTTCAATGTCCGTATGTGCCAAACCGTTGGTTTATGACACACCATTACGCGTCTCTCGCTCGCGGCGCTCGCTCGAAAACTATAACCTAACCTAAAACCAATCCATCTTGCGTTCATTATTCGATATGATGACGACATATTTCAAATTTGCGAACGTGTCGGTTCGGTTGTGGGGTTGGACTAGATTTTTACGAGCGAGCGGAGCGAGCGAGCAACGGTCACAATTTCCAAGCTATACATATACCTTATATTGCCTTCCATATATTTCGTGTTATTACCTAATTTTGTCAGCCATTTCGGACATCACATTGCACTGTACTATGAGGAAATAGTACTATTTATGTGAAACTATTCATAACTGTAAACATGTGTCGGTAGGCAATAGGATAAATACTTCGGCTCCTCGGGCTGGTGCGAATATTTCAATGTCCGTATGTGCCAAACCGTTGGTTTATGACACACCTATAAGCGTCTCTCGCTCGCTGCGCTCGCTCGAAAACTATAGCCTAACCTAAAACCAATCCACCTTGCGTTCATTATTCGATATGATGGCGACATATTTCAAATTTGCGAACGTGTCGGATCGGTTGTGGGGTTGGACTAGATTTTTACGAGCGAGCGGAGCGAGCGAGCAACGGTCACAATTTCCAAGCTATACATATACCATATATTGTCTTGCATATATTTCGTGCTTGTACCTAATTTTGTCAGCCATTTCGGACATCACATTCCACTGTACTATGAGGGAATAGTACTATTTATGTGAAACTATTGGTAAACCGTAAACATTTGTCAGAAGGCAATGGGATAAAGACTTCCGGCTCCTCGGGCTGGTGCGAATATATCAGAGTCAGTATGTGCCAAACCGATGGTTTGTGACACACCTTTACGCGTCTCTCGTTCGCTCCTCTCGCACGAAAGCTATAGCCTAACCTAAAACCAATCCATCCTCCGTTCATTATTCGATATGGTGGCGACATATTTCAAATTTGCGAACGTGTGGGATCGGTTGTGAGGTTGGACTAGATTTTTACGAGCGAGCGGAGCGAGCGAGCAACGGTCACAATTTCCAAGCTATACATATACCTTATATTGCCTTCCATATAGTTCGTGTTATTACCTAATTTTGTCAGCCATTTCGGACATCACATTGCACTGTACTATGAGGAAATAGTACAATTTATGTGAAACTATTCCTAAACTGTAAACATGTGTCGGTAGGCAATAGGATAAATACTTTCGGCTCCTCGGACTGGTGCGAATATTTCAATGTCCGTATGTGCCAAACCGTTGGTTTATGACACACCTATACGCGTCTCTCGCTCGCTGCGCTCGCTCGAAAACTATAGCCTAACCTAAAACCAATCCACCTTGCGTTCATTATTCGATATGATGGCGACATATTTCAAATTTGCGAACG
The DNA here is from genome assembly GCF_024516045.1 of Bombus affinis. Taxonomy (NCBI): domain Eukaryota; kingdom Metazoa; phylum Arthropoda; class Insecta; order Hymenoptera; family Apidae; genus Bombus; species Bombus affinis. The sequence goes on along the minus strand of NW_026109403.1, from coordinate 1,895 downwards.
TGTCGGATCGGTTGTGGGGTTGGACTAGATTTTTACGAGCGAGCGGAGCGAGCGAGCAACGGTCACAATTTCCAAGCTATACATATACCATATATTGTCTTGCATATATTTCGTGCTTGTACCTAATTTTGTCAGCCATTTCGGACATCACGTTGCACTGTACTATGAGGAAACGGTACTAATTATGTGAAACTATTGGTAAACCGTAAACATTTGTCAGAAGGCAATAGGATAAAGACTTCCGGCTCCTCGGGCTGGTGCGAATATATCAGAGTCCGTATGTGCCAAACCGATGGTTTGTGACACACCTTTACGCGTCTCTCGTTCGCTCCTCTCGCACGAAAGCTATAGCCTAACCTAAAACCAATCCATCCTCCATTCATTATTCGATATGGTGGCGAGAAATTTCAAATTTGCGAACATGTCGGATCGGTTGTGGGGTTGGACTAGATTTTTACGAGCGAGCGCAGCGAGCGAGCAACGGTCACAATTTCCAAGCTATACATATACCATATATTGTCTTGCATATATTTCGTGCTTGTACCTAATTTTGTCAGCCATTTCGGACATCACGTTGCACTGTACTATGAGGAAACGGTACTAATTATGTGAAACTATTCATAAACTGTAAACATGTGTCGGTAGGCAATAGGATAAATACTTCCGGCTCTTCAGGCTGGTGCGAATATTTCAATGTCCGTATGTGCCAAACCGTTGGTTTATGACACACCTATACGCGTCTCTCGCTCGCTGCGCTCGCTCGAAAACTATAGCCTAACCTAAAACCAATCCACCTTGCGTTCATTATTCGATATGATGGCGACATATTTCAAATTTGCGAACGTGTCGGATCGGTTGTGGGGTTGGACTAGATTTTTACGAGCGAGCGGAGCGAGCGAGCAACGGTCACAATTTCCAAGCTATACATATACCATATATTGTCTTGCATATATTTCGTGCTTGTACCTAATTTTGTCAGCCATTTCGGACATCACGTTGCACTGTACTATGAGGAAACGGTACTAATTATGTGAAACTATTGGTAAACCGTGAACTTTTGTCAGAAGGCAATAGGATAAAGACTTCCGGCTCCTCGGGCTAGTGCGAATATATCAGAGTCCGTATGTGCCAAACCGATGGTTTGTGACACACCTTTACGCGTCTCTCGTTCGCTCCTCTCGCACGAAAGCTATAGCCTAACCTAAAACCAATCCATCCTCCGTTCATTATTCGATATGGTGGCGAGAAATTTCAAATTTGCGAACGTGTCGGATCGGTTGTGGGGTTGGACTAGATTTTTTACGAGCGAGCGGAGCGAGCGAGCAACGGTCACAATTTCCAAGCTATACATATACCATATATTGTCTTGCATATATTTCGTGCTTGTACCTAATTTTGTCAGCCATTTCGGACATCACGTTGCACTGTACTATGAGGAAACGGTACTAATTATGTGAAACTATTGGTAAACCGTAAACATTTGTCAGAAGGCAATAGGATAAAGACTTCCGGCTTCTCGGTCTGGTTCGAATATATCATTGTCCGTATGTGCCAAACCGATGGTTTGTGACACACCTTTACGCGTCTCTCGTTCGCTGCGCTCGCACGAAAGCTATAGCCTAACCTAAAACCAATCCATCTTCCGTTCATTATTCGATATGGTGGCGACATATTTCAAATTTGCGAACGTGTGGGATCGGTTGTGAGGTTGGACCAGATTTTTACGAGCGAGCGGAGCGAGCGAGCAACGGTCACAATTTTCAAGCTATACATATACCTTATATTGCCTTCCATATATTTCGTGTTATTACCTAATTTTGTCAGCCATTTCGGACATCACATTGCACTGAACTATGAGGAAATAGTACTATTTATGTGAAACTATTCATAAACTG
>NW_026109402.1:0-41314 GCF_024516045.1 Bombus affinis | reverse complement strand
GTTCAATGTCGTATGTGCCAAACCGTTGGTTTGAGACACACATTTACGCGTCGCTCGCTCGCTGCGCTCGCTCGAAAACTATAGCCTAACCTAAAACCAATCCATCTTCCGTCATTCTTCGATATGATGGCGACATATTTCAAATTTGCGAACGTGTCGGATCGGTTGTGGGGTTGGACTAGATTTTTACGAGCGAGCGGAGCGAGCGAGCAACGGTCACAATTTCCAAGCTATACATATACCTTATATTGCCTTCCATATATTTCGTGTTATTACCTAATTTTGTCAGCCATTTCGGACATCACATTGCACTGTACTATGAGGAAATAGTACTATTTATGTGAAACTATTCATATACTGTAAACATGTGTCGGTAGGCAATAGGATAAATACTTCCGGCTCCTCGGGCTGGTGCGAATATTTCAATGTCCGTATGTGCCAAACCGTTGGTTTATGACACACCTATACGCGTCTCTCGCTCGCTGCGCTCGCTCGAAAACTATAGCCTAACCTAAAACCAATCCATCTTGCGTTCATTATTCGATATGAAGGCGACATATTTCAAATTTGCGAACGTGTCGGATCGGTTGTGGGGTTGGACTAGATTTTTACGAGCGAGCGGAGCGAGCGAGCAACGGTCACAATTTCCAAGCTATACATATACCAAATATTGTCTTGCATATATTTCGTGCTTGTACCTAATTTTGTCAGCCATTTCGGACATCACGTTGCACTGTACTATGAGGAAACGGTACTAATTATGTGAAACTGTTGGTAAACCGTAAACATTTGTCAGAAGGCAATAGGATAAAGACTTCCGGCCACTCGGGCTGGTGCGAATATTTCAATATCCGTATGTGCCAAACCGTTGGTTTGTGACACACATTTACGCGTCTCTCGCTCGCTGCGCTCGCACGAAAGCTATAGCCTAACCTAAAACCAATCCATCTTCCGTTCATTATTCGATATGGTGGCGACATATTTCAAATTTGCGATCGTGTGGGATCGGTTGTGAGGTTGGACTAGATTTTTACGAGCGAGCGGAGCGAGCGAGCATCGGTCACAATTTCCAAGCTATACATATACCTTATATTGCCTTCCATATATTTCGTGTTATTACCTAATTTTGTCTGCCATTTCGGACATCACATTGCACTGTACTATGTGGAAATAGTACTATTTATGTGGAACTATTCATAAACTGTAAACATGTGTCGGTAGGCAATAGGATAAATACTTCCGGCTCCTCGGGCTGGTGCGAATATTTCAATGTCCGTATGTGCCAAACCGTTGGTTTATGACACACCTATACGCGTCTCTCGCTCGCTGCGCTCGCTCGAAAACTATAGCCTAACCTAAAACCAATCCATCTTCCGTTCATTATTCGATATGGTGGCGACATATTTCAAATTTGCGAACATGTCGGATCGGTTGTGAGGTTGGACTAGATTTTTTTCGAGCGAGCGGAGCGAGCGAGCAACGATCACAATTTCCAACCTATACATACACCTTATATTGCCTTGCATATATGTCGTGTTATTACCTAATTTTGTCTGCCATTTCGGACATCACATTGCACTGTACTATGAGGAAACGGTACTAATTATGTGAAACTGTTGGTAAACCGTAAACATTTGTCTGAAGGCAATAGGATAAAGACTTTCGGCTCCTCGGGCTGGTGCGAATATTTCAATGTCCGTATGTGCCAAACCGTTGGTTTGTGACACACATTTACGCGTCTCTCGCTCGCTGCGCTCGCTCGAAAACTATAGCCTAACCTAAAACCAATCCATCTTCCGTTATTCTTCGATATGATGGCGACATATTTCAAATTTGCGAACGTGTCGGATCGGTTGTGGGGTTGGACTAGATTTTTACGAGCGAGCGGAGCGAGCGAGCAACGGTCACAATTTCCAAGCTATACATATACCTTATATTGCCTTCCATATATTTCGTGTTATTACCTAATTTTGTCAGCCATTTCGGACATCACATTGCACTGTACTATGAGGAAATAGTACTATTTATGTGAAACTATTCATAAACTGTAAACATGTGTCGGTAGACAATAGGATAAATACTTCCGGCTCCTCGGGCTGGTGCGAATATTTCAATGTCCGTATGTGCCAAACCGTTGGTTTATGACACACCTATACGCGTCTCTCGCTCGCTGCGCTCGCTCGAAAACTATAGCCTAACCTAAAACCAATCCCTCTTGCGTTCATTATTCGATATGAAGGCGACATATTTCAAATTTGCGAACGTGTCGGATCGGTTGTGGGGTTGGACTAGATTTTTACGAGCGAGCGGAGCGAGCGAGCAACGGTCACAATTTCCAAGCTATACATATACCATATATTGTCTTGCATATATTTCGTGCTTGTACCTAATTTTGTCAGCCATTTCGGACATAACGTTGCACTGTACTATGAGGAAACGGTACTAATTATGTGAATCTATTGTTAAACCGTAAACATTTGTCAGAAGGCAATAGGATAAAGACTTCCGGCTCCTCGGGCTGGTGCGAATATTTCAATGTCCGTATGTGCCAAACCGTTGGTTTGTGACACACCTTTACGCGTCTCTCGTTCGCTGCGCTCGCACGAAAGCTATAGCCTAACCTAAAACCAATCCATCTTCCGTTCATTATTCGATATGGTGGCGACATATTTCAAATTTGCGAACATGTCGGATCGGTTGTGAGGTTGGACTAGATTTTTTCGAGCGAGCGGAGCGAGCGAGCAGCGATCACAATTTCCAACCTATACATACACCTTATATTGCCTTGCATATATGTCGTGTTATTACCTAATTTTGTCTGCCATTTCGGACATCACATTGCTCTGTACTATGAGGAAACGGTACTAATTATGTGAAACTGTTGGTAAACCGTAAACATTTGTCAGAAGGCAATAGGATGAAGACTTCCGGCCCCTCGGGCTGGTGCGAATATTTCAATATCCGTATGTGCCAAACCGTTGGTTTGTGACACACATTTACGCATCTCTCGCTCGCTGCGCTCGCACGAAAGCTATAGCCTAACCTAAAACCAATCCATCTTCCGTTCATTATTCGATATGGTGGCAACATATTTCAAATTTGGGAACGTGTCGGATCGGTAGTGAGGTTGGACGAGATTTTTACGAGCGAGCGGAGCGAGCGAGCAACGGTCACAATTTTCAAGCTATACATATACCTTATATTGCCTTCCATATATTTCGTGTTATTACCTAATTTTGTCAGCCATTTCGGACATCACATTGCACTGTACTATGAGGAAATAGTACTATTTATGTGAAACTATTCATAAACTGTAAACATGTGTCGGTAGGCAATAGGATAAATACTTCCGGCTCCTCGGGCTGGTGCGAATATTTCAATGTCCGTATGTGCCAAACCGTTGGTTTATGACACACCTATACGCGTCTCTCGCTCGCTGCGCTCGCTCGAAAACTATAGCCTAACCTAAAACCAATCCATCTTGCGTTCATTATTCGATATGGTGGCGACATATTTCAAATTTGCGAACATGTCGGATCGGTTGTGAGGTTGGACTAGATTTTTTCGAGCGAGCGGAGCGAGCGAGCAACGATCACAATTTCCAACCTATACATACACCTTATATTGCCTTGCATATATGTCGTGTTATTACCTAATTTTGTCTGCCATTTCGGACATCACATTGCACTGTACTATGAGGAAATGGTACTAATTATGTGAAACTGTTGGTAAACCGTAAACATTTGTCTGAAGGCAATAGGATAAAGACTTTCGGCTCCTCGGGCTGGTGCGAATATTTCAATGTCCGTATGTGCCAAACCGTTGGTTTGTGACACACATTTACGCGTCTCTCGCTCGCTGCGCTCGCACGAAAGCTATAGCCTAACCTAAAACCAATCCATCTTCTGTTCATTATTCCATATGGTGGCGACATATTTCAAATTTGGGAACGTGTCGGATCGGTTGTGAGGTTGGACGAGATTTTTACGAGCGAGCGGAGCGGAGCGAGCAACGGTCACAATTTCCAAGCTATACATATACCTTATATTGCCTTGCATATATTTCGTGTTAGTACCTAATTTGTCAGCCATTTCGGACATCACATTGCACTGTACTATGTGGAAATAGTACTATTTATGTGAAACTATTCATAAACTGTAAACATGTGTCGGTAGGCAATAGTGTAAATACTTCCGGCTCCTCGGGCTGGTGCGAATAGTTCAATGTCCGTATGTGCCAAACCGTTGGTTTGAGACACACATTTACGCGTCGCTCGCTCGCTGCGCTCGCTCGAAAACTATAGCCTAACCTAAAACCAATCCATCTTCCGTTATTCTTCGATATGATGGCGACATATTTCAAATTTGCGAACGTGTCGGATCGGTTGTGGGGTTGGGACTAGATTTTTACGAGCGAGCGGAGCGAGCGAGCAACGGTCACAATTTCCAAGCTATACATATACCTTATATTGCCTTCCATATATTTCGTGTTATTACCTAATTTTGTCAGCCATTTCGGACATCACATTGCACTGTACTATGAGGAAATAGTACTATTTATGTGAAACTATTCATAAACTGTAAACATGTGTCGGTAGACAATAGGATAAATACTTCCGGCTCCTCGGGCTGGTGCGAATATTTCAATGTCCGTATGTGCCAAACCGTTGGTTTATGACACACCTATACGCGTCTCTCGCTCGCTGCGCTCGCTCGAAAACTATAGCCTAACCTAAAACCAATCCATCTTGCGTTCGTTAATCGATATGAAGGCGACATATTTCAAATTTCCGAACGTGTCGGATCGGTTGTGGGGTTGGACTAGATTTTTACGAGCGAGCGGAGCGAGCGAGCAACGGTCACAATTTCCAAGCTATACATATACCATATATTGTCTTGCATATATTTCGTGCTTGTACCTAATTTTGTCAGCCATTTCGGACATCACGTTGCACTGTACTATGAGGAAACGGTACTAATTATGTGAAACTATTGGTAAACCGTAAACATTTGTCAGAAGGCAATAGGATAAAGACTTCCGGCTCCTCGGGCTGGTGCGAATATATCAATGTCCGTATGTGCCAAACCGATGGTTTGTGACACACCTTTACGCGTCTCTCGTTCGCTGCGCTCGCACGAAAGCTATAGCCTAACCTAAAACCAATCCATCTTCCGTTCATTATTCGATATGGTGGCAACATATTTCAAATTTGGGAACGTGTCGGATCGGTAGTGAGGTTGGACGAGATTTTTACGAGCGAGCGGAGCGAGCGAGCAACGGTCACAATTTTCAAGCTATACATATACCTTATATTGCCTTCCATATATTTCGTGTTATTACCTAATTTTGTCAGCCATTTCGGACATCACATTGCACTGTACTATGAGGAAATAGTACTATTTATGTGAAACTATTCATAAACTGTAAACATGTGTCGGTAGGCAATAGGATAAATACTTCCGGCTCCTCGGGCTGGTGCGAATATTTCAATGTCCGTATGTGCCAAACCGTTGGTTTATGACACACCTATACGCGTCTCTCGCTCGCTGCGCTCGCTCGAAAACTATAGCCTAACCTAAAACCAATCCATCTTGCGTTCATTATTCGATATGGTGGCGACATATTTCAAATTTGCGAACATGTCGGATCGGTTGTGAGGTTGGACTAGATTTTTTCGAGCGAGCGGAGCGAGCGAGCAACGATCACAATTTCCAACCTATACATACACCTTATATTGCCTTGCATATATGTCGTGTTATTACCTAATTTTGTCTGCCATTTCGGACATCACATTGCACTGTACTATGAGGAAATGGTACTAATTATGTGAAACTGTTGGTAAACCGTAAACATTTGTCTGAAGGCAATAGGATAAAGACTTTCGGCTCCTCGGGCTGGTGCGAATATTTCAATGTCCGTATGTGCCAAACCGTTGGTTTGTGACACACATTTACGCGTCTCTCGCTCGCTGCGCTCGCACGAAAGCTATAGCCTAACCTAAAACCAATCCATCTTCTGTTCATTATTCCATATGGTGGCGACATATTTCAAATTTGGGAACGTGTCGGATCGGTTGTGAGGTTGGACGAGATTTTTACGAGCGAGCGGAGCGAGCGAGCAACGGTCACAATTTCCAAGCTATACATATACCTTATATTGCCTTGCATATATTTCGTGTTAGTACCTAATTTTGTCAGCCATTTCGGACATCACATTGCACTGTACTATGTGGAAATAGTACTATTTATGTGAAACTATTCATAAACTGTAAACATGTGTCGGTAGGCAATAGTGTAAATACTTCCGGCTCCTCGGGCTGGTGCGAATAGTTCAATGTCCGTATGTGCCAAACCGTTGGTTTGAGACACACATTTACGCGTCGCTCGCTCGCTGCGCTCGCTCGAAAACTATAGCCTAACCTAAAACCAATCCATCTTCCGTTATTCTTCGATATGATGGCGACATATTTCAAATTTGCGAACGTGTCGGATCGGTTGTGGGGTTGGACTAGATTTTTACGAGCGAGCGGAGCGAGCGAGCAACGGTCACAATTTCCAAGCTATACATATACCTTATATTGCCTTCCATATATTTCGTGTTATTACCTAATTTTGTCAGCCATTTCGGACATCACATTGCACTGTACTATGAGGAAATAGTACTATTTATGTGAAACTATTCATAAACTGTAAACATGTGTCGGTAGACAATAGGATAAATACTTCCGGCTCCTCGGGCTGGTGCGAATATTTCAATGTCCGTATGTGCCAAACCGTTGGTTTATGACACACCTATACGCGTCTCTCGCTCGCTGCGCTCGCTCGAAAACTATAGCCTAACCTAAAACCAATCCATCTTGCGTTCGTTAATCGATATGAAGGCGACATATTTCAAATTTCCGAACGTGTCGGATCGGTTGTGGGGTTGGACTAGATTTTTACGAGCGAGCGGAGCGAGCGAGCAACGGTCACAATTTCCAAGCTATACATATACCATATATTGTCTTGCATATATTTCGTGCTTGTACCTAATTTTGTCAGCCATTTCGGACATCACGTTGCACTGTACTATGAGGAAACGGTACTAATTATGTGAAACTATTGGTAAACCGTAAACATTTGTCAGAAGGCAATAGGATAAAGACTTCCGGCTCCTCGGGCTGGTGCGAATATATCAATGTCCGTATGTGCCAAACCGATGGTTTGTGACACACCTTTACGCGTCTCTCGTTCGCTGCGCTCGCACGAAAGCTATAGCCTAACCTAAAACCAATCCATCTTCCGTTCATTATTCGATATGGTGGCGACATATTTCAAATTTGCGAACGTGTGGGATCGGTTGTGAGGTTGGACTAGATTTTTACGAGCGAGCGGAGCGAGCGAGCAACGGTCACAATTTCCAAGCTATACATATACCTTATATTGCCTTCCATATATTTCGTGTTATTACCTAATTTTGTCTGCCATTTCGGACATCACATTGCACTGTACTATGTGGAATTAGTACTACTTATGTGAAACTATTCATAAACTGTAAACATGTGTCGGTAGGCAATAGGATAAATACTTCCGGCTCCTCGGGCTGGTGCGAATATTTCAATGTCCGTATGTGCCAAACCGTTGGTTTGAGACACACATTTACGCGTCGCTCGCTCGCTGCGCTCGCTCGAAAACTATAGCCTAACCTAAAACCAATCCATCTTCCGTCATTCTTCGATATGATGGCGACATATTTCAAATTTGCGAACGTGTCGGATCGGTTGTGGGGTTGGACTAGATTTTTACGAGCGAGCGGAGCGGGCGAGCAACGGTCACAATTTCCAAGCTATACATATACCATATATTGTCTTGCATACATTTCGTGCTTGTACCTAATTTTGTCAGCCATTTCGGACATAACGTTGCACTGTACTATGAGGAAACGGTACTAATTATGTGAATCTATTGTTAAACCGTAAACATTTGTCAGAAAGCAATAGGATAAAGACTTCCGGCTCCTCGGGCTGGTGCGAATATTTCAATGTCCGTATGTGCCAAACCGTTGGTTTGTGACACACCTTTACGCGTCTCTTGTTCGCTGCGCTCGCACGAAAGCTATAGCCTAACCTAAAACCAATCCATCTTCCGTTCATTATTCGATATGGTGGCGACATATTTCAAATTTGCGAACATGTCGGATCGGTTGTGAGGTTGGACTAGATTTTTTCGAGCGAGCGGAGCGAGCGAGCAACGATCACAATTTCCAACCTATACATACACCTTATATTGCCTTGCATATATGTCGTGTTATTACCTAATTTTGTCTGCCATTTCGGACATCACATTGCACTGTACTATGAGGAAACGGTACTAATTATGTGAAACTGTTGGTAAACCGTAAACATTTGTCTGAAGGCAATAGGATAAAGACTTTCGGCTCCTCGGGCTGGTGCGAATATTTCAATGTCCGTATGTGCCAAACCGTTGGTTTGTGACACACATTTACGCGTCTCTCGCTCGCTGCGCTCGCACGAAAGCTATAGCCTAACCTAAAACCAATCCATCTTCTGTTCATTATTCGATATGGTGGCGACATATTTCAAATTTGGGAACGTGTCGGATCGGTTGTGAGGTTGGACGAGATTTTTACGAGCGAGCGGAGCGAGCGAGCAACGGTCACAATTTCCAAGCTATACATATACCTTATATTGCCTTGCATATATTTCGTGTTAGTACCTAATTTTGTCAGCCATTTCGGACATCACATTGCACTGTACTATGTGGAAATAGTACTATTTATGTGAAACTATTCATAAACTGTAAACATGTGTCGGTAGGCAATAGTGTAAATACTTCCGGCTCCTCGGGCTGGTGCGAATAGTTCAATGTCCGTATGTGCCAAACCGTTGGTTTATGACACACCTATACGCGTCTCTCGCTCGCTGCGCTCGCTCGAAAACTATAGCCTAACCTAAAACCAATCCATCTTCCGTTATTCTTCGATATGATGGCGACATATTTCAAATTTGCGAACGTGTCGGATCGGTTGTGGGGTTGGACTAGATTTTTACGAGCGAGCGGAGCGAGCGAGCAACGGTCACAATTTCCAAGCTATACATATACCTTATATTGCCTTCCATATATTTCGTGTTATTACCTAATTTTGTCAGCCATTTCGGACATCACATTGCACTGTACTATGAGGAAATAGTACTATTTATGTGAAACTATTCATAAACTGTAAACATGTGTCGGTAGACAATAGGATAAATACTTCCGGCTCCTCGGGCTGGTGCGAATATTTCAATGTCCGTATGTGCCAAACCGTTGGTTTATGACACACCTATACGCGTCTCTCGCTCGCTGCGCTCGCTCGAAAACTATAGCCTAACCTAAAACCAATCCATCTTGCGTTCGTTAATCGATATGAAGGGCGACATATTTCAAATTTCCGAACGTGTCGGATCGGTTGTGGGGTTGGACTAGATTTTTACGAGCGAGCGGAGCGAGCGAGCAACGGTCACAATTTCCAAGCTATACATATACCATATATTGTCTTGCATATATTTCGTGCTTGTACCTAATTTTGTCAGCCATTTCGGACATCACGTTGCACTGTACTATGAGGAAACGGTACTAATTATGTGAAACTATTGGTAAACCGTAAACATTTGTCAGAAGGCAATAGGATAAAGACTTCCGGCTCCTCGGGCTGGTGCGAATATATCAATGTCCGTATGTGCCAAACCGATGGTTTGTGACACACCTTTACGCGTCTCTCGTTCGCTGCGCTCGCACGAAAGCTATAGCCTAACCTAAAACCAATCCATCTTCCGTTCATTATTCGATATGGTGGCGACATATTTCAAATTTGCGAACGTGTGGGATCGGTTGTGAGTTGGACTAGATTTTTACGAGCGAGCGGAGCGAGCGAGCAACGGTCACAATTTCCAAGCTATACATATACCTTATATTGCCTTCCATATATTTCGTGTTATTACCTAATTTTGTCTGCCATTTCGGACATCACATTGCACTGTACTATGTGGAATTAGTACTACTTATGTGAAACTATTCATAAACTGTAAACATGTGTCGGTAGGCAATAGGATAAATACTTCCGGCTCCTCGGGCTGGTGCGAATATTTCAATGTCCGTATGTGCCAAACCGTTGGTTTGAGACACACATTTACGCGTCGCTCGCTCGCTGCGCTCGCTCGAAAACTATAGCCTAACCTAAAACCAATCCATCTTCCGTCATTCTTCGATATGATGGCGACATATTTCAAATTTGCGAACGTGTCGGATCGGTTGTGGGGTTGGACTAGATTTTTACGAGCGAGCGGAGCGAGCGAGCAACGGTCACAATTTCCAAGCTATACATATACCATATATTGTCTTGCATACATTTCGTGCTTGTACCTAATTTTGTCAGCCATTTCGGACATAACGTTGCACTGTACTATGAGGAAACGGTACTAATTATGTGAATCTATTGTTAAACCGTAAACATTTGTCAGAAAGCAATAGGATAAAGACTTCCGGCTCCTCGGGCTGGTGCGAATATTTCAATGTCCGTATGTGCCAAACCGTTGGTTTGTGACACACCTTTACGCGTCTCTTGTTCGCTGCGCTCGCACGAAAGCTATAGCCTAACCTAAAACCAATCCATCTTCCGTTCATTATTCGATATGGTGGCGACATATTTCAAATTTGCGAACATGTCGGATCGGTTGTGAGGTTGGACTAGATTTTTTCGAGCGAGCGGAGCGAGCGAGCAACGATCACAATTTCCAACCTATACATACACCTTATATTGCCTTGCATATATGTCGTGTTATTACCTAATTTTGTCTGCCATTTCGGACATCACATTGCACTGTACTATGAGGAAACGGTACTAATTATGTGAAACTGTTGGTAAACCGTAAACATTTGTCTGAAGGCAATAGGATAAAGACTTTCGGCTCCTCGGGCTGGTGCGAATATTTCAATGTCCGTATGTGCCAAACCGTTGGTTTGTGACACACATTTACGCGTCTCTCGCTCGCTGCGCTCGCACGAAAGCTATAGCCTAACCTAAAACCAATCCATCTTCTGTTCATTATTCGATATGGTGGCGACATATTTCAAATTTGGGAACGTGTCGGATCGGTTGTGAGGTTGGACGAGATTTTTACGAGCGAGCGGAGCGAGCGAGCAACGGTCACAATTTCCAAGCTATACATATACCTTATATTGCCTTGCATATATTTCGTGTTAGTACCTAATTTTGTCAGCCATTTCGGACATCACATTGCACTGTACTATGTGGAAATAGTACTATTTATGTGAAACTATTCATAAACTGTAAACATGTGTCGGTAGGCAATAGTGTAAATACTTCCGGCTCCTCGGGCTGGTGCGAATAGTTCAATGTCCGTATGTGCCAAACCGTTGGTTTATGACACACCTATACGCGTCTCTCGCTCGCTGCGCTCGCTCGAAAACTATAGCCTAACCTAAAACCAATCCATCTTCCGTTATTCTTCGATATGATGGCGACATATTTCAAATTTGCGAACGTGTCGGATCGGTTGTGGGGTTGGACTAGATTTTTACGAGCGAGCGGAGCGAGCGAGCAACGGTCACAATTTCCAAGCTATACATATACCTTATATTGCCTTGCATATATTTCGTGTTAGTACCTAATTTTGTCAGCCATTTCGGACATCACATTGCACTGTACCATGTGGAAATAGTACTATTTATGTGAAACTATTCATAAACTGTAAACATGTGTCGGTAGGCAATAGGATAAATACTTCCGGCTCCTCGGGCTGGTGCGAATAGTTCAATGTCCGTATGTGCCAAACCGTTGGTTTGAGACACACATTTACGCGTCGCTCGCTCGCTGCGCTCGCTCGAAAACTATAGCCTAACCTAAAACCAATCCATCTTCCGTCATTCTTCGATATGATGGCGACATATTTCAAATTTGCGAACGTGTCGGATCGGTTGTGGGGTTGGACTAGATTTTTACGAGCGAGCGGAGCGAGCGAGCAACGGTCACAATTTCCAAGCTATACATATACCTTATATTGCCTTCCATATATTTCGTGTTATTACCTAATTTTGTCAGCCATTTCGGACATCACATTGCACTGTACTATGAGGAAATAGTACTATTTATGTGAAACTATTCATATACTGTAAACATGTGTCGGTAGGCAATAGGATAAATACTTCCGGCTCCTCGGGCTGGTGCGAATATTTCAATGTCCGTATGTGCCAAACCGTTGGTTTATGACACACCTATACGCGTCTCTCGCTCGCTGCGCTCGCTCGAAAACTATAGCCTAACCTAAAACCAATCCATCTTGCGTTCATTATTCGATATGAAGGCGACATATTTCAAATTTGCGAACGTGTCGGATCGGTTGTGGGGTTGGACTAGATTTTTACGAGCGAGCGGAGCGAGCGAGCAACGGTCACAATTTCCAAGCTATACATATACCAAATATTGTCTTGCATATATTTCGTGCTTGTACCTAATTTTGTCAGCCATTTCGGACATCACGTTGCACTGTACTATGAGGAAACGGTACTAATTATGTGAAACTGTTGGTAAACCGTAAACATTTGTCAGAAGGCAATAGGATAAAGACTTCCGGCCACTCGGGCTGGTGCGAATATTTCAATATCCGTATGTGCCAAACCGTTGGTTTGTGACACACATTTACGCGTCTCTCGCTCGCTGCGCTCGCACGAAAGCTATAGCCTAACCTAAAACCATTCCATCTTCCGTTCATTATTCGATATGGTGGCGACATATTTCAAATTTGCGATCGTGTGGGATCGGTTGTGAGGTTGGACTAGATTTTTACGAGCGAGCGGAGCGAGCGAGCATCGGTCACAATTTCCAAGCTATACATATACCTTATATTGCCTTCCATATATTTCGTGTTATTACCTAATTTTGTCTGCCATTTCGGACATCACATTGCACTGTACTATGTGGAAATAGTACTATTTATGTGGAACTATTCATAAACTGTAAACATGTGTCGGTAGGCAATAGGATAAATACTTCCGGCTCCTCGGGCTGGTGCGAATATTTCAATGTCCGTATGTGCCAAACCGTTGGTTTATGACACACCTATACGCGTCTCTCGCTCGCTGCGCTCGCTCGAAAGCTATAGCCTAACCTAAAACCAATCCATCTTCCGTTCATTATTCGATATGGTGGCGACATATTTCAAATTTGCGAACATGTCGGATCGGTTGTGAGGTTGGACTAGATTTTTTCGAGCGAGCGGAGCGAGCGAGCAACGATCACAATTTCCAAGCTATACATATACCTTATATTGCCTTCCATATATTTCGTGTTATTACCTAATTTTGTCTGCCATTTCGGACATCACATTGCACTGTACTATGTGGAAATAGTACTATTTATGTGAAACTATTCATAAACTGTAAACATGTGTCGGTAGGCAATAGTGTAAATACTTCCGGCTCCTCGGGCTGGTGCGAATAGTTCAATGTCCGTATGTGCCAAACCGTTGGTTTATGACACACCTATACGCGTCTCTCGCTCGCTGCGCTCGCTCGAAAACTATAGCCTAACCTAAAACCAATCCATCTTCCGTTATTCTTCGATATGATGGCGACATATTTCAAATTTGCGAACGTGTCGGATCGGTTGTGGGGTTGGACTAGATTTTTACGAGCGAGCGGAGCGAGCGAGCAACGGTCACAATTTCCAAGCTATACATATACCTTATATTGCCTTCCATATATTTCGTGTTATTACCTAATTTTGTCAGCCATTTCGGACATCACATTGCACTGTACTATGAGGAAATAGTACTATTTATGTGAAACTATTCATAAACTGTAAACATGTGTCGGTAGACAATAGGATAAATACTTCCGGCTCCTCGGGCTGGTGCGAATATTTCAATGTCCGTATGTGCCAAACCGTTGGTTTATGACACACCTATACGCGTCTCTCGCTCGCTGCGCTCGCTCGAAAACTATAGCCTAACCTAAAACCAATCCCTCTTGCGTTCATTATTCGATATGAAGGCGACATATTTCAAATTTGCGAACGTGTCGGATCGGTTGTGGGGTTGGACTAGATTTTTACGAGCGAGCGGAGCGAGCGAGCAACGGTCACAATTTCCAAGCTATACATATACCATATATTGTCTTGCATATATTTCGTGCTTGTACCTAATTTTGTCAGCCATTTCGGACATAACGTTGCACTGTACTATGAGGAAACGGTACTAATTATGTGAATCTATTGTTAAACCGTAAACATTTGTCAGAAGGCAATAGGATAAAGACTTCCGGCTCCTCGGGCTGGTGCGAATATTTCAATGTCCGTATGTGCCAAACCGTTGGTTTGTGACACACCTTTACGCGTCTCTCGTTCGCTGCGCTCGCACGAAAGCTATAGCCTAACCTAAAACCAATCCATCTTCCGTTCATTATTCGATATGGTGGCGACATATTTCAAATTTGCGAACATGTCGGATCGGTTGTGAGGTTGGACTAGATTTTTTCGAGCGAGCGGAGCGAGCGAGCAGCGATCACAATTTCCAACCTATACATACACCTTATATTGCCTTGCATATATGTCGTGTTATTACCTAATTTTGTCTGCCATTTCGGACATCACATTGCTCTGTACTATGAGGAAACGGTACTAATTATGTGAAACTGTTGGTAAACCGTAAACATTTGTCAGAAGGCAATAGGATGAAGACTTCCGGCCCCTCGGGCTGGTGCGAATATTTCAATATCCGTATGTGCCAAACCGTTGGTTTGTGACACACATTTACGCATCTCTCGCTCGCTGCGCTCGCACGAAAGCTATAGCCTAACCTAAAACCAATCCATCTTCCGTTCATTATTCGATATGGTGGCAACATATTTCAAATTTGGGAACGTGTCGGATCGGTAGTGAGGTTGGACGAGATTTTTACGAGCGAGCGGAGCGAGCGAGCAACGGTCACAATTTTCAAGCTATACATATACCTTATATTGCCTTCCATATATTTCGTGTTATTACCTAATTTTGTCAGCCATTTCGGACATCACATTGCACTGTACTATGAGGAAATAGTACTATTTATGTGAAACTATTCATAAACTGTAAACATGTGTCGGTAGGCAATAGGATAAATACTTCCGGCTCCTCGGGCTGGTGCGAATATTTCAATGTCCGTATGTGCCAAACCGTTGGTTTATGACACACCTATACGCGTCTCTCGCTCGCTGCGCTCGCTCGAAAACTATAGCCTAACCTAAAACCAATCCATCTTGCGTTCATTATTCGATATGGTGGCGACATATTTCAAATTTGCGAACATGTCGGATCGGTTGTGAGGTTGGACTAGATTTTTTCGAGCGAGCGGAGCGAGCGAGCAACGGTCACAATTTCCAAGCTATACATATACCTTATATTGCCTTGCATATATTTCGTGTTAGTACCTAATTTTGTCTGCCATTTCGGACATCACATTGCACTGTACTATGAGGAAATGGTACTAATTATGTGAAACTGTTGGTAAACCGTAAACATTTGTCTGAAGGCAATAGGATAAAGACTTTCGGCTCCTCGGGCTGGTGCGAATATTTCAATGTCCGTATGTGCCAAACCGTTGGTTTGTGACACACCTTTACGCGTCTCTCGTTCGCTGCGCTCGCACGAAAGCTATAGCCTAACCTAAAACCAATCCATCTTCCGTTCATTATTCGATATGGTGGCGACATATTTCAAATTTGCGAACATGTCGGATCGGTTGTGAGGTTGGACTAGATTTTTTCGAGCGAGCGGAGCGAGCGAGCAACGATCACAATTTCCAACCTATACATACACCTTATATTGCCTTGCATATATGTCGTGTTATTACCTAATTTTGTCTGCCATTTCGGACATCACATTGCACTGTACTATGAGGAAATAGTACTATTTATGTGAAACTATTCATAAACTGTAAACATGTGTCGGTAGGCAATAGTGTAAATACTTCCGGCTCCTCGGGCTGGTGCGAATAGTTCAATGTCCGTATGTGCCAAACCGTTGGTTTGAGACACACATTTACGCGTCTCTCGCTCGCTGCGCTCGCTCGAAAACTATAGCCTAACCTAAAACCAATCCATCTTCCGTTATTCTTCGATATGATGGCGACATATTTCAAATTTGCGAACGTGTCGGATCGGTTGTGGGGTTGGACTAGATTTTTACGAGCGAGCGGAGCGAGCGAGCAACGGTCACAATTTCCAAGCTATACATATACCTTATATTGCCTTCCATATATTTCGTGTTATTACCTAATTTTGTCAGCCATTTCGGACATCACATTGCACTGTACTATGAGGAAATAGTACTATTTATGTGAAACTATTCATAAACTGTAAACATGTGTCGGTAGACAATAGGATAAATACTTCCGGCTCCTCGGGCTGGTGCGAATATTTCAATGTCCGTATGTGCCAAACCGTTGGTTTATGACACACCTATACGCGTCTCTCGCTCGCTGCGCTCGCTCGAAAACTATAGCCTAACCTAAAACCAATCCATCTTGCGTTCGTTAATCGATATGAAGGCGACATATTTCAAATTTCCGAACGTGTCGGATCGGTTGTGGGGTTGGACTAGATTTTTACGAGCGAGCGGAGCGAGCGAGCAACGGTCACAATTTCCAAGCTATACATATACCATATATTGTCTTGCATATATTTCGTGCTTGTACCTAATTTTGTCAGCCATTTCGGACATCACGTTGCACTGTACTATGAGGAAACGGTACTAATTATGTGAAACTATTGGTAAACCGTAAACATTTGTCAGAAGGCAATAGGATAAAGACTTCCGGCTCCTCGGGCTGGTGCGAATATATCAATGTCCGTATGTGCCAAACCGATGGTTTGTGACACACCTTTACGCGTCTCTCGTTCGCTGCGCTCGCACGAAAGCTATAGCCTAACCTAAAACCAATCCATCTTCCGTTCATTATTCGATATGGTGGCGACATATTTCAAATTTGCGAACGTGTGGGATCGGTTGTGAGGTTGGACTAGATTTTTACGAGCGAGCGGAGCGAGCGAGCAACGGTCACAATTTCCAAGCTATACATATACCTTATATTGCCTTCCATATATTTCGTGTTATTACCTAATTTTGTCTGCCATTTCGGACATCACATTGCACTGTACTATGTGGAATTAGTACTACTTATGTGAAACTATTCATAAACTGTAAACATGTGTCGGTAGGCAATAGGATAAATACTTCCGGCTCCTCGGGCTGGTGCGAATATTTCAATGTCCGTATGTGCCAAACCGTTGGTTTGAGACACACATTTACGCGTCGCTCGCTCGCTGCGCTCGCTCGAAAACTATAGCCTAACCTAAAACCAATCCATCTTCCGTCATTCTTCGATATGATGGCGACATATTTCAAATTTGCGAACGTGTCGGATCGGTTGTGGGGTTGGACTAGATTTTTACGAGCGAGCGGAGCGAGCGAGCAACGGTCACAATTGCCAAGCTATACATATACCATATATTGTCTTGCATATATTTCGTGCTTGTACCTAATTTTGTCAGCCATTTCGGACATAACGTTGCACTGTACTATGAGGAAACGGTACTAATTATGTGAATCTATTGTTAAACCGTAAACATTTGTCAGAAAGCAATAGGATAAAGACTTCCGGCTCCTCGGGCTGGTGCGAATATTTCAATGTCCGTATGTGCCAAACCGTTGGTTTGTGACACACCTTTACGCGTCTCTCGTTCGCTGCGCTCGCACGAAAGCTATAGCCTAACCTAAAACCAATCCATCTTCCGTTCATTATTCGATATGGTGGCGACATATTTCAAATTTGCGAACATGTCGGATCGGTTGTGAGGTTGGACTAGATTTTTTCGAGCGAGCGGAGCGAGCGAGCAACGATCGCAATTTCCAACCTATACATACACCTTATATTGCCTTGCATATATGTCGTGTTATTACCTAATTTTGTCTGCCATTTCGGACATCACATTGCTCTGTACTATGAGGAAACGGTACTAATTATGTGAAACTGTTGGTAAACCGTAAACATTTGTCAGAAGGCAATAGGATGAAGACTTCCGGCCCCTCGGGCTGGTGCGAATATTTCAATATCCGTATGTGCCAAACCGTTGGTTTGTGACACACATTTACGCGTCTCTCGCTCGCTGCGCTCGCACGAAAGCTATAGCCTAACCTAAAACCAATCCATCTTCCGTTCATTATTCGATATGGTGGCAACATATTTCAAATTTGGGAACGTGTCGGATCGGTAGTGAGGTTGGACGAGATTTTTACGAGCGAGCGGAGCGAGCGAGCAACGGTCACAATTTTCAAGCTATACATATACCTTATATTGCCTTCCATATATTTCGTGTTATTACCTAATTTTGTCAGCCATTTCGGACATCACATTGCACTGTACTATGAGGAAATAGTACTATTTATGTGAAACTATTCATAAACTGTAAACATGTGTCGGTAGGCAATAGGATAAATACTTCCGGCTCCTCGGGCTGGTGCGAATATTTCAATGTCCGTATGTGCCAAACCGTTGGTTTATGACACACCTATACGCGTCTCTCGCTCGCTGCGCTCGCTCGAAAACTATAGCCTAACCTAAAACCAATCCATCTTGCGTTCATTATTCGATATGGTGGCGACATATTTCAAATTTGCGAACATGTCGGATCGGTTGTGAGGTTGGACTAGATTTTTTCGAGCGAGCGGAGCGAGCGAGCAACGATCACAATTTCCAACCTATACATACACCTTATATTGCCTTGCATATATGTCGTGTTATTACCTAATTTTGTCTGCCATTTCGGACATCACATTGCACTGTACTATGAGGAAACGGTACTAATTATGTGAAACTGTTGGTAAACCGTAAAAATTTGTCAGAAGGCAATAGGATGAAGACTTCCGGCCCCTCGGGCTGGTGCGAATATTTCAATATCCGTATGTGCCAAACCGTTGGTTTGTGACACACATTTACGCGTCTCTCGCTCGCTGCGCTCGCACGAAAGCTATAGCCTAACCTAAAACCAATCCATCTTCCGTTCATTATTCGATATGGTGGCAACATATTTCAAATTTGGGAACGTGTCGGATCGGTAGTGAGGTTGGACGAGATTTTTACGAGCGAGCGGAGCGAGCGAGCAACGGTCACAATTTTCAAGCTATACATATACCTTATATTGCCTTCCATATATTTCGTGTTATTACCTAATTTTGTCAGCCATTTCGGACATCACATTGCACTGTACTATGAGGAAATAGTACTATTTATGTGAAACTATTCATAAACTGTAAACATGTGTCGGTAGGCAAAAGGATAAATACTTCCGGCTCCTCGGGCTGGTGCGAATATTTCAATGTCCGTATGTGCCAAACCGTTGGTTTATGACACACCTATACGCGTCTCTCGCTCGCTGCGCTCGCTCGAAAACTATAGCCTAACCTAAAACCAATCCATCTTGCGTTCATTATTCGATATGGTGGCGACATATTTCAAATTTGGGAACGTGTCGGATCGGTTGTGAGGTTGGACGAGATTTTTACGAGCGAGCGGAGCGAGCGAGCAACGGTCACAATTTTCAAGCTATACATATACCTTATATTGCCTTCCATATATTTCGTGTTATTACCTAATTTTGTCAGCCATTTCGGACATCACATTGCACTGTACTATGAGGAAATAGTACTATTTATGTGAAACTATTCATAAACTGTAAACATGTGTCGGTAGGCAATAGGATAAATACTTCCGGCTCCTCGGGCTGGTGCGAATATTTCAATGTCCGTATGTGCCAAACCGTTGGTTTATGACACACCTATACGCGTCTCTCGCTCGCTGCGCTCGCTCGAAAACTATAGCCTAACCTAAAACCAATCCATCTTGCGTTCATTATTCGATATGATGGCGACATATTTCAAATTTGCGAACGTGTCGGATCGTTTGTGGGGTCGGACTAGATTTTTACGAGCGAGCGGAGCGAGCGAGCAACGGTCACAATTTCCAAGCTACACATATTCCATATATTGTCTTGCATATATTTCGTGCTTGTACCTAATTTTGTCAGCCATTTCGGACATCACGTTGCACTGTACTATGAGGAAACGGTACTAATTATGTGAAACTATTGGTAAACCGTAAACATTTGTCACAAGGCAAATAGGATAAAGACTTCCGGCTCCTCGGGCTGGTGCGAATATATCAATGTCCGTATGTGCCAAACCGATGGTTTGTGACACACCTTTACGCGTCTCTTGTTCGCTGCGCTCGCACGAAAGCTATAGCCTAACCTAAAACCAATCCATCTTCCGTTCATTATTCGATATGGTGGCGACATATTTCAAATTTGCGAACATGTCGGATCGGTTGTGAGGTTGGACTAGATTTTTTCGAGCGTGCGGAGCGAGCGAGCAACGATCACAATTTCCAACCTATACATACACCTTATATTGCCTTGCATATATGTCGTGTTATTACCTAATTTTGTCTGCCATTTCGGACATCACATTGCACTGTACTATGAGGAAACGGTACTAATTATGTGAAACTGTTGGTAAACCGTAAACATTTGTCTGAAGGCAATAGGATAAAGACTTTCGGCTCCTCGGGCTGGTGCGAATATTTCAATGTCCGTATGTGCCAAACCGTTGGTTTGTGACACACATTTACGCGTCTCTCGCTCGCTGCGCTCGCACGAAAGCTATAGCCTAACCTAAAACCAATCCATCTTCTGTTCATTATTCGATATGGTGGCGACATATTTCAAATGTGGGAACGTGTCGGATCGGTTGTGAGGTTGGACGAGATTTTTACGAGCGAGCGGAGCGAGCGAGCAACGGTCACAATTTCCAAGCTATACATATACCTTATATTGCCTTGCATATATTTCGTGTTAGTACCTAATTTTGTCAGCCATTTCGGACATCACATTGCACTGTACTATGTGGAAATAGTACTATTTATGTGAAACTATTCATAAACTGTAAACATGTGTCGGTAGGCAATAGTGTAAATACTTCCGGCTCCTCGGGCTGGTGCGAATAGTTCAATGTCCGTATGTGCCAAACCGTTGGTTTGAGACACACATTTACGTGTCGCTCGCTCGCTGCGCTCGCTCGAAAACTATAGCCTAACCTAAAACCAATCCATCTTCCGTCATTCTTCGATATGATGGCGACATATTTCAAATTTGCGAACGTGTCGGATCGGTTGTGGGGTTGGACTAGATTTTTACGAGCGAGCGGAGCGAGCGAGCAACGGTCACAATTTCCAAGCTATACATATACCATATATTGTCTTGCATATATTTCGTGCTTGTACCTAATTTTGTCAGCCATTTCGGACATAACGTTGCACTGTACTATGAGGAAATAGTACTATTTATGTGAAACTATTCATAAACTGTAAACATGTGTCGGTAGGCAATAGGATAAAGACTTCCGGCTCCTCGGGCTGGTGCGAATATTTCAATGTCCGTATGTGCCAAACCGTTGGTTTGTGACACACCTTTACGCGTCTCTCGTTCGCTGCGCTCGCACGAAAGCTATAGCCTAACCTAAAACCAATCCATCTTCCGTTCATTATTCGATATGGTGGCGACATATTTCAAATTTGCGAACATGTCGGATCGGTTGTGAGGTTGGACTAGATTTTTTCGAGCGAGCGGAGCGAGCGAGCAACGATCACAATTTCCAACCTATACATACACCTTATATTGCCTTGCATATATGTCGTGTTATTACCTAATTTTGTCTGCCATTTCGGACATCACATTGCTATGTACTATGAGGAAACGGTACTAATTATGTGAAACTGTTGGTAAACCGTAAACATTTGTCAGAAGGCAATAGGATGAAGACTTCCGGCCCCTCGGGCTGGTGCGAATATTTCAATATCCGTATGTGCCAAACCGTTGGTTTGTGACACACCTATACGCGTCTCTCGCTCGCTGCGCTCGCTCGAAAACTATAGCCTAACCTAAAACCAATCCATCTTGCGTTCATTATTCGATATGGTGGCGACATATTTCAAATTTGCGAACATGTCGGATCGGTTGTGAGGTTGGACTAGATTTTTTCAGGCGAGCGGAGCGAGCGAGCAACGATCACAATTTCCAACCTATACATACACCTTATATTGCCTTGCATATATGTCGTGTTATTACATAATTTTGTCTGCCATTTCGGACATCACATTGCACTGTACTATGAGGAAACGGTACTAATTATGTGAAACTGTTGGTAAACCGTAAACATTTGTCTGAAGGCAATAGGATAAAGACTTTCGGCTCCTCGGGCTGGTGCGAATATTTCAATGTCCGTATGTGCCAAACCGTTGGTTTGTGACACACATTTACGCGTCTCTCGCTCGCTGCGCTCGCACGAAAGCTATAGCCTAACCTAAAACCAATCCATCTTCCGTTCATTATTCGATATGGTGGCGACATATTTCAAATTTGGGAACGTGTCGGATCGGTTGTGAGGTTGGACGAGATTTTTACGAGCGAGCGGAGCGAGCGAGCAACGGTCACAATTTCCAAGCTATACATATACCTTATATTGCCTTGCATATATTTCGTGTTAGTACCTAATTTTGTCAGCCATTTCGGACATCACATTGCACTGTACTATGTGGAAATAGTACTATTTATGAGAAACTATTCATAAACTGTAAACATGTGTCGCTAGGCAATAGTGTAAATACTTCCGGCTCCTCGGGCTGGTGCGAATAGTTCAATGTCCGTATGTGCCAAACCGTTGGTTTGAGACACACATTTACGCGTCGCTCGCTCGCTGCGCTCGCTCGAAAACTATAGCCTAACCTAAAACCAATCCATCTTCCGTCATTCTTCGATATGATGGCGACATATTTCAAATTTGCGAACGTGTCGGATCGGTTGTGGGGTTGGACTAGATTTTTACGAGCGAGCGGAGCGAGCGAGCAACGGTCACAATTTCCAAGCTATACATATACCATATATTGTCTTGCATATATTTCGTGCTTGTACCTAATTTTGTCAGCCATTTCGGACATAACGTTGCACTGTACTATGAGGAAATAGTACTATTTATGTGAAACTATTCTTAAACTGTAAACATGTGTCGGTAGGCAATAGGATAAAGACTTCCGGCTCCTCGGGCTGGTGCGAATATTTCAATGTCCGTATGTGCCAAACCGTTGGTTTGTGACACACCTTTACGCGTCTCTCGTTCGCTGCGCTCGCACGAAAGCTATAGCCTAACCTAAAACCAATCCATCTTCCGTTCATTATTCGATATGGTGGCGACATATTTAAAATTTGCGAACATGTCGGATCGGTTGTGAGGTTGGACTAGATTTTTTCGAGCGAGCGGAGCGAGCGAGCAACGATCACAATTTCCAACCTATACATACACCTTATATTGCCTTGCATATATGTCGTGTTATTACCTAATTTTGTCTGCCATTTCGGACATCACATTGCACTGTACTATGTGGAATTAGTACTACTTATGTGAAACTATTCATAAACTGTAAACATGTGTCGGTAGGCAATAGGATAAATACTTCCGGCTCCTCGGGCTGGTGCGAATATTTCAATGTCCGTATGTGCCAAACCGTTGGTTTGAGACACACATTTACGCGTCGCTCGCTCGCTGCGCTCGCTCGAAAACTATAGCCTAACCTAAAACCAATCCATCTTCCGTCATTCTTCGATATGATGGCGACATATTTCAAATTTGCGAACGTGTCGGATCGGTTGTGGGGTTGGACTAGATTCTTACGAGCGAGCGGAGCGAGCGAGCAACGGTCACAATTTCCAAGCTATACATATACCATATATTGTCTTGCATATATTTCGTGCTTGTACCTAATTTTGTCAGCCATTTCGGACATAACGTTGCACTGTACTATGAGAAAACGGTACTAATTATGTGAATCTATTGTTAAACCGTAAACATTTGTCAGAAGGCAATAGGATAAAGACTTCCGGCTCCTCGGGCTGGTGCGAATATTTCAATGTCCGTATGTGCCAAACCGTTGGTTTGTGACACACCTTTACGCGTCTCTCGTTCGCTGCGCTCGCACGAAAGCTATAGCCTAACCTAAAACCAATCCATCTTCCGTTCATTATTCGATATGGTGGCGACATATTTCAAATTTGCGAACATGTCGGATCGGTTGTGAGGTTGGACTAGATTTTTTCGAGCGAGCGGAGCGAGCGAGCAACGATCACAATTTCCAACCTATACATACACCTTATATTGCCTTGCATATATGTCGTGTTATTACCTAATTTTGTCTGCCATTTCGGACATCACATTGCTCTGTACTATGAGGAAACGGTACTAATTATGTGAAACTGTTGGTAAACCGTAAACATTTGTCAGAAGGCAAAAGGATGAAGACTTCCGGCCCCTCGGGCTGGTGCGAATATTTCAATATCCGTATGTGCCAAACCGTTGGTTTGAGACACACATTTACGCGTCGCTCGCTCGCTGCGCTCGCTCGAAAACTATAGCCTAACCTAAAACCAATCCATCTTCCGTCATTCTTCGATATGATGGCGACATATTTCAAATTTGCGAACGTGTCGGATCGGTTGTGGGGGTTGGACTAGATTTTTACGAGCGAGCGGAGCGAGCGAGCAACGGTCACAATTTCCAAGCTATACATATACCATATATTGTCTTGCATATATTTCGTGCTTGTACCTAATTTTGTCAGCCATTTCGGACATAACGTTGCACTGTACTATGAGGAAATAGTACTATTTATGTGAAACAATTCATAAACTGTAAACATGTGTCGGTAGGCAATAGGATAAATACTTCCGGCTCCTCGTGCTGGTGCGAATATTTCAATGTCCGTATGTGCCAAACCGTTGGTTTATGACACACCTATACGCGTCTCTCGCTCGCTGCGCTCGCTCGAAAGCTATAGCCTAACCTAAAACCAATCCATCTTGCGTTCCTTATTCGATATGAAAGCGACATATTTCAAATTTCCGAACGTGTCGGATCGGTTATGGGGTTGGACTAGATTTTTACGAGCGAGCGGAGCGAGCGAGCAACGGTCACAATTTCCAAGCTATACATATACCTTATATTGACTTCCATATATTTCGTGTTATTACCTAATTTTGTCAGCCATTTCGGACATCACATTGCACTGTACTATGAGGAAATAGTACTATTTATGTGAAACTATTCATAAACTGTAAACATGTGTCGGTAGGCAATAGGATAAAGACTTCCGGCTCCTCGGGCTGGTGCGAATATATCAATGTCCGTATGTGCCAAACCGATGGTTTGTGACACACCTTTCGCGTCTCTCCTTCGCTGCGCTCGCACGAAAGATATAGCCTAACCTAAAGCCAATCCATCTTCCGTTCATTATTCGACATGGTGGCGACATATTTCAAATTTGCGAGCGTGTGGGATCGGTTGTGAGGTTGGACTAGATTTTTACGAGCGAGCGGAGCGAGCGAGCAACGGTCACAATTTCCAAGCTATACATATACCTTATATTGCCTTCCATATATTTCGTGTTATTACCTAATTTTGTCTGCCATTTCGGACATCACATTGCACTGTACTATGTGGAAATAGTACTATTTATGTGAAACTATTCATAAACTGTAAACATGTGTCGGTAGGCAATAGGATAAATACTTCCGGCTCCTCGGGCTGGTGCGAATATTTCAATGTCCGTATGTGCCAAACCGTTGGTTTGAGACACACATTTACGCGTCGCTCGCTCGCTGCGCTCGCTCGAAAACTATAGCCTAACCTAAAACCAATCCATCTTCCGTCATTCTTCGATATGATGGCGACATATTTCAAATTTACGAACGTGTCCGATCGGTTGTGGGGTTGGACTAGATTTTTACGAGCGAGCGGAGCGAGCGAGCAACGGTCACAATTTCCAAGCTATACATATACCATATATTGTCTTGCATATATTTCGTGCTTGTACCTAATTTTGTCAGCCATTTCGGACATCACGTTGCACTGTACTATGAGGAAACGGTACTAATTATGTGAAACTGTTGGTAAACCGTAAACATTTGTCAGAAGGCAATAGGATGAAGACTTCCGGCCCCTCGGGCTGGTGCGAATATTTCAATATCCGTATGTGCCAAACCGTTGGTTTGTGACACACATTTACGGGTCGCTCGCTCGCTGCGCTCGCTCGAAAACTATAGCCTAACCTAAAACCAATCCATCTTCCGTTATTCTTCGATATGATGGCGACATATTTCAAATTTGCGAACGTGTCGGATCGGTTGTGGGGTTGGACTAGATTTTTACGAGCGAGCGGAGCGAGCGAGCAACGGTCACAATTTCCAAGCTATACATATACCTTATATTGCCTTCCATATATTTCGTGTTATTACCTAATTTTGTCAGCCATTTCGGACATCACATTGCACTGTACTATGAGGAAATAGTACTATTTATGTGAAACTATTCATAAACTGTAAACATGTGTCGGTAGGCAATAGGATAAATACTTCCGGCTCCTCGGGCTGGTGCGAATATTTCAATGTCCGTATGTGCCAAACCGTTGGTTTATGACACACCTATACGCGTCTCTCGCTCGCTGCGCTCGCTCGAAAACTATAGCCTAACCTAAAACCAATCCATCTTGCGTTCATTATTCGATATGGTGGCGACATATTTCAAATTTGCGAACATGTCGGATCGGTTGTGAGGTTGG
Source organism: Bombus affinis (assembly GCF_024516045.1). NCBI lineage: Eukaryota > Metazoa > Arthropoda > Insecta > Hymenoptera > Apidae > Bombus > Bombus affinis. The sequence goes on along the minus strand of NW_026109402.1, from coordinate 14,565 downwards.
ACTAGATTTTTTCGAGCGAGCGGAGCGAGCGAGCAACGATCACAATTTCCAACCTATACATACACCTTATATTGCCTTGCATATATGTCGTGTTATTACCTAATTTTGTCTGCCATTTCGGACATCACATTGCACTGTACTATGAGGAAACGATACTAATTATGTGAAACTGTTGGTAAACCGAAAACATTTGTCAGAAGGCAATAGGATACAGACTTTCGGCTCCTCGGGCTGGTGCGAATATTTCAATGTCCGTATGTGCCAAACCGTTGGTTTGTGACACGCATTTACGCGTCTCTCGCTCGCTGCGCTCGCACGAAAGCTATAGCCTAACCTAAAACCAATCCATCTTCCGTTCATTATTCGATATGGTGGCGACATATTTCAAATTTGGGAACGTGTCGGATCGGTTGTGAGTTTGGACGAGATTTTTACGAGCGAGCGAAGCGAGCGAGCAACGGTCACAATTTCCAAGCTATAAATATACCTTATATTGCCTTGCATATATTTCGTGTTAGTACCTAATTTTGTCAGCCATTTCGGACATCACATTGCTCTGTGCTATGTGGAAATAGTACTATTTATGTGAAACTATTCATAAACTGTAAACATGTGTCGGTAGGCAATAGTGTAAATACTTCCGGCTCCTCGGGCTGGTGCGAATAGTTCAATGTCCGTATGTGCCAAACCGTTGGTTTGAGACACACATTTACGCGTCGCTCGCTCGCTGCGCTCGCTCGAAAACTATAGCCTAACCTAAAACCAATCCATCTTCCGTTATTCTTCGATATGATGGCGACATATTTCAAATTTGCGAACGTGTCGGATCGGTTGTGGGGTTGGACTAGATTTTTACGAGCGAGCGGAGCGAGCGAGCAACGGTCACAATTTCCAAGCTATACATATACCTTATATTGCCTTCCATATATTTCGTGTTATTACCTAATTTTGTCAGCCTTTTCGGACATCACATTGCACTGTACTATGAGGAAATAGTACTATTTATGTGAAACTATTCATAAACTGTAAACATGTGTCGGTAGGCAATAGGATAAATACTTCCGGCTCCTCGGGCTGGTGCGAATATTTCAATGTCCGTATGTGCCAAACCGTTGGTTTATGACACACCTATAAGCGTCTCTCGCTCGCTGCGCTCGCTCGAAAACTATAGCCTAACCTAAAACCAATCCATCTTGCGTTCATTATTCGATATGAAGGCGACATATTTCAAATTTGCGAACGTGTCGGATCGGTTGTGGGGTTGGACTAGATTTTTACGAGCGAGCGGAGCGAGAGAGCAACGGTCACAATTTCCAAGCTATACATATACCAAATATTGTCTTGCATATATTTCGTGCTTGTACCTAATTTTGTCAGCCATTTCGGACATCACGTTGCACTGTACTATGAGGAAACGGTACTAATTATGTGAAACTATTGGTAAACCGTAAACATTTGTCAGAAGGCAATAGGATAAAGACTTCCGGCTCCTCGGGCTGGTGCGAATATATCAATGTCCGTATGTGCCAAACCGATGGTTTGTGACACACCTTTACGCGTCTCTCGTTCGCTGCGCTCGCACGAAAGCTATAGCCTAACCTAAAACCAATCCATTTTCCGTTCATTATTCGATATGGTGGCGACATATTTCAAATTTGCGAACGTGTGGGATCGGTTGTGAGGTTGGACTAGATTTTTACGAGCGAGCGGAGCGAGCGAGCAACGGTCACAATTTCCAAGCTATACATATACCATATATTGTCTTGCATATATTTCGTGCTTGTACCTAATTTTGTCAGCCATTTCGGACATCACGTTGCACTGTACAATGAGGAAACGGTACTAATTGTGTGAAACTATTGGTAAACCGTAAACATTTGTCACAAGGCAAATAGGATAAAGACTTCCGGCTCCTCGGGCTGGTGCGAATATATCAATGTCCGTATGTGCCAAACCGATGGTTTGTGACACACCTTTACGCGTCTCTTGTTCGCTGCGCTCGCACGAAAGCTATAGCCTAACCTAAAACCAATCCATCTTCCGTTCATTATTCGATATGGTGGCGACATATTTCAAATTTGCGAACATGTCGGATCGGTTGTGAGGTTGGACTAGATTTTTTCGAGCGAGCGGAGCGAGCGAGCAACGATCACAATTTCCAAGCTATACATATACCTTATATTGCCTTCCATATATTTCGAGTTATTACCTAATTTTGTCAGCCATTTCGGACATCACATTGCACTGTACTATGAGGAAATAGTACTATTTATGTGAAACTATTCATAAACTGTAAACATGTGTCGGTAGGCAATAGGATAAATACTTCCGGCTCCTCGGGCTGGTGCGAATATTTCAATGTCCGTATGTGCCAAACCGTTGGTTTATGACACACCTAAACGCGTCTCTCGCTCGCTGCGCTCGCACGAAAGATATAGCCTAACCTAAAACCAATCCATCTTCCGTTCATTATTCGATATGGTGGCGACATATTTCAAATTTGCGAACGTGTGGGATCGGTTGTGAGGTTGGACTAGATTTTTACGAGCGTGCGGAGCGAGCGAGCAACGGTCACAATTTCCAAGCTATACATATACCTTATATTGCCTTCCATATATTTCGTGTTATTACCTAATTTTGTCTGCCATTTCGGACATCACATTGCACTGTACTATGTGGAAATAGTACTATTTATGTGAAACTATTCATAAACTGTAAACATGTGTCGGTAGGCAATAGGATAAATACTTCCGGCTCCTCGGGCTGGTGCGAATATTTCAATGTCCGTATGTGCCAAACCGTTGGTTTGAGACACACATTTACGCGTCGCTCGCTCGCTGCGCTCGCTCGAAAACTATAGCCTAACCTAAAACCAATCCATCTTCCGTCATTCTTCGATATGATGGCGACATATTTCAAATTTACGAACGTGTCGGATCGGTTGTGGGGTTGGACTAGATTTTTACGAGCGAGCGGAGCGAGCGAGCAACGGTCACAATTTCCAAGCTATACATATACCATATATTGTCTTGCATATATTTCGTGCTTGTACCTAATTTTGTCAGCCATTTCGGACATCACGTTGCACTGTACTATGAGGAAACGGTACTAATTATGTGAAACTATTGGTAAACCGTAAACATTTGTCAGAAGGCAATAGGATAAAGACTTCCGGCTCCTCGGGCTGGTGCGAATATTTCAATGTCCGTATGTGCCAAACCGTTGGTTTGTGACACACCTTTACGCGTCTCTCGTTCGCTGCGCTCGCACGAAAGCTATAGCCTAACCTAAAACCAATCCATCTTCCGTTCATTATTCGATATGGTGGCGACATATTTCAAATTTGCGAACGTGTCGGATCGGTTGTGGAGTTGGACTAGATTTTTACGAGCGAGCGGAGCGAGCGAGCAACGGTCACAATTTCCAAGCTATACATATACCTTATATTGCCTTCCATATATTTCGGGTTATTACCTAATTTTGTCAGCCATTTCGGACATCACATTGCACTGTACTATGAGGAAATAGTACTATTTATGTGAAACTGTTCATAAACTGTAAACATGTGTCGGTAGGCAATAGGATAAATACTTCCGGCTCCTCGGGCTGGTGCGAATATTTCAATGTCCGTATGTGCCAAACCGTTGGTTTATGACACACCTATACGCGTCTCTCGCTCGCTGCGCTCGCTCGAAAACTATAGCCTAACCTAAAACCAATCCATCTTGCGTTCATTATTCGATATGAAGGCGACATATTTCAAATTTGCGAACGTGTCGGATCGGTTGTGGGGTTGGACTAGATTTTTACGAGCGAGCGGAGCGAGCGAGCAACGGTCACAATTTCCAAGCTATACATATACCATATATTGTCTTGCATATATTTCGTGCTTGTACCTAATTTTGTCAGCCATTTCGGACATCACGTTGCACTGTACTATGAGGAAACGGTACTAATTATGTGAAACTATTGGTAAACCGTAAACATATGTCACAAGGCAATAGGATAAAGACTTCCGGCTCCTCGGGCTGGTGCGACTATATCAATGTCCGTATGTGCCAAACCGATGGTTTGTGACACAACATTACGCGTCTCTCGTTCGCTGCGCTCGCACGAAAGCTATAGCCTAACCTAAAACCAATCCATCTTCCGTTCGTTATTCGATATGGTGGCGACATATTTCAAATTTGCGAACGTGTGGGATCAGTTGTGAGGTTGGTCTAGATTTTTACGAGCGAGCGGAGCGAGCTAGCAACGGTCACAATTTCCAAGCTATACATATACCATATATTGTCTTGCATATATTTCGTGCTTGTACCTAATTTTGTCAGCCATTTCGGACATCACATTGCACTGTACTATGAGGAAATAGTACTATTTATGTGAAACTATTCATAAACTGTAAACGTGTCGGTAGGCAATAGGATAAATACTTCCGGCTCCTCGGGCTGGTGCGAATATTTCAATGTCCGTATGTGCCAAACCGTTGGTTTATGACACACCTTTACGCGTCTCTCGCTCGCGGCGCTCGCTCGAAAACTATAGCCTAACCTAAAACCAATCCCTCTTGCGTTCATTATTCGATATGATGGCGACATATTTCAAATTTGCGAACGTGTGGGATCGGTTGTGAGGTTGGACTAGATTTTTACGAGCGAGCGGAGCGAGCGAGCAACGGTCACAATTTCCAAGCTATACATATACCTTATATTGCCTTCCATATATTTCGTGTTATTACCTAATTTTGTCAGCCATTTCGGACATCACATTGCACTGTACTATGAGGAAATAGTACTATTTATGTGAAACTATTCGTAAACTGTAAACATGTGTCGGTAGGCAATAGGATAAATACTTCCGGCTCCTCGGGCTGGTGCGAATATTTCAATGTCCGTATGTGCCAAACCGTTGGTTTATGACACACCTTTACGTGTCTGTCGCTCGCGGCGCTCGCTCGAAAACTATAGCCTAACATAAAACCAATCCATCTTGCGTTCATTATTCGATATGATGGCGACATATTTCAAATTTGCGAACGTGTCGGATCGGTTGTGAGGTTGGACTAGATTTTTACGAGCGAGCGGAGCGAGCGAGCAACGGTCACAATTTCCAAGCAATACATATACCATATATTGTCTTGCATATATGTCGTGCTTGTACCTAATTTTGTCAGCCATTTCGGACATCACGTTGCACTGTATTATGAGGAAACTGTACTAATTATGTGAAACTATTGGTAAACCGTAAACATTTGTCAGAAGGCAATAGGATAAAGACTTCCGGCTACTCGGGCTGGTGCGAATATATCAATGTCCGTATGTGCCAAACCGATGGTTTGTGACACAACATTACGCGTCTCTCGTTCGCTGCGCTCGCACGAAAGCTATAGCCTAACCTAAAACCAATCCATCTTCCGTTCATTATTCGATATGGTGGCGACATATTTCAAATTTGCGAACGTGTGGGATCAGTTGTGAGGTTGGTCTAGATTTTTACGAACGAGCGGAGCGAGCTAGCAACGGTCACAATTTCCAAGCTATACATATACCATATATTGTCTTGCATATATTTCGTGCTTGTACCTAATTTTGTCAGCCATTTCGGACATCACATTGCACTGTACTATGAGGAAATAGTACTATTTATGTGAAACTATTCATAAACTGTAAACATGTGTCGGTAGGCAATAGGATAAATACTTCCGGCTCCTCGGGCTGGTGCGAATATTTCAATGTCCGTATGTGCCAAACCGTTGGTTTATGACACACCTTTACGCGTCTCTCGCTCGCGGCGCTCGCTCGAAAACTATAGCCTAACCTAAAACCAATCCATCTTGCGTTCATTATTCGATATGATGGCGACATATTTCAAATTTGCGAACGTGTGGGATCGGTTGTGAGGTTGGACTAGATTTTTACGAGCGAGCGGAGCGAGCGAGCAACGGTCACAATTTCCAAGCTATACATATACCTTATATTGCCTTCCATATATTTCGTGTTATTACCTAATTTTGTCAGCCATTTCGGTCATCACATTGCACTGTACTATGAGGAAAGAGTACTATTTATGTGAAACTATTGTTAAACCGTAAACATTTGTCAGAAGGCAATAGGATAAAGACTTCCGGCTCCTCCGGCTGGTGCGAATATTTCAATGTCCGTATGTGCCAAACCGTTGGTTTATGACACACCTATACGCGTCTCTCGCTCGCGGCGCTCGCTCGAAAACTATAGCCTAACCTAAAACCAATCCATCTTGCGTTCATTATTCGATATGATGGCGACATGTTTCAAATTTGCGAACGTGTCGGATCGGTTGTGGGGTTGGACTAGATTTTTACGAGCGAGCGGAGCGAGCGAGCAACGGTCACAATTTCCAAGCTATACATATACCATATATTGCCTTCCATATATTTCGTGTTATTACCTAATTTTGTCAGCCATTTCGGACATCACATTGCACTGTACTCTGAGGAAATAGTACTATTTATGTGAAACTATTCATAAACTGTAAACATGTGTCGGTAGGGAATAGGATAAATACTTCCGGCTCCTCGGGCTGGTGCGAATATTTCAATGTCCGTATGTGCCAAACCGATGGTTTGTGACACACCTTTACGCGTCTTTCGTTCGCTGCGCTCGCACGAAAGCTATAGCCTAACCTAAAACCAATCCATCTTGCGTTCATTATTCGATATGATGGCGACATATTTCAAATTTGCGAACGTGTCGGATCGGTTGTGGGGTTGGACTAGATTTTTACGAGCGAGCGGAGCGAGCGAGCAACGGACACAATTTCCAAGCTATACATATACCATATATTGTCTTGCATATATTTCGTGCTTGTACCTAATTTTGTCAGCCATTTCGGACATCACATTGCACTGTACTATGAGGAAAGAGTACTAATTATGTGAAACTATTCATAAACTGTAAACATGTGTCGGTAGGCAATAGGATAAATACTTCCGGCTCCTCGGGCTGGTGCGAATATTTCAATGTCCGTATGTGCCAAACCGATGGTTTGTGACACACCTTTACGCGTCTCTCGTTCGCTGCGCTCGCACGAAAGCTATAGCCTAACCTAAAACCAATCCACCTTGCGTTCATTATTCGATATGATGGCGACATATTTCAAATTTGCGAACGTGTCGGATCGGTTGTGGGGTTGGACTAGATTTTTACGAGCGAGCGGAGCGAGCGAGCAACGGTCACAATTTCCAAGCTATACATATACCATATATTGTCTTGCATATATTTCGTGCTTGTATCTAATTTTGTCAGCCATTTCGGACATCACGTTGCACTGTACTATGAGGAAACGGTACTAATTATATGAAACTATTGGTAAACCGTAAACATTTGTCAGAAGGCAATAGGATAAAGACTTCCGGCTCCTCGGGCTGGTGCGAATATATCAATGTTCGTATGTGCCAAACCGATGGTTTGTGACACACCTTTACGCGTCTCTCGTTCGCTGCGCTCGCACGAAAGCTATAGCCTAACATATAACCAATCCATCTTCCGTTCATTATTCGATATGGTGGCGACATATTTCAAATTTGCGAACGTGTGGGATCGGTTGTGAGGTTGGACTAGATTTTTACGAGCGAGCGGAGCGAGCGAGCAACGGTCACAATTTCCAAGCTATACATATACCTTATATTGCCTTCCATATATTTCGTGTTATTACCTAATTTTGTCAGCCATTTCGGACATCACATTGCACTGTACTATGAGGAAAGAGTACTATTTATGTGAAACTATTCATAAACTGTAAACATGTGTCGGTAGGCAATAGGATAAATACTTCCGGCACCTCGGGCTGGTGCGAATATTTCAATGTCCGTATGCGCCAAACCGTTGGTTTATGACACACCTTTACGCGTCTCTCGCTCGCTGCGCTCGCTCGAAAACTATAGCCTAACCTAAAACCAATCCATCTTGCGTTCATTATTCGATATGATGGCGACATATTTCAAGTTTGCGAACGTGTCGGATCGGTTGTGGGGTTGGACTAGATTTTTACGAGCGAGCGGAGCGAGCGAGCAACGGTCACAGTTTCCAAGCTATACATATACCATATATTGTCTTGCATATATTTCGTGCTTGTACCTAATTTTGTCAGCCATTTCGGACATCACGTTGCACTGTACTATGAGGAAACGGTACTAATTATGTGAAACTATTGGTAAACCGTAAACATTTGTCAGAAGGCAATAGGATAAAGACTTCCGGCTCCTCGGGCTGGTGCGAATATTTCAATGTCCGTATGTGCCAAACCGATGGTTTATGACACACCTATACGCGTCTCTCGCTCGCGGCGCTCGCTCGAAAACTATAGCCTAACCTAAAACCAATCCATCTTGCGTTCATTATTCGATATGATGGCGACATATTTCAAATTTGCGATCGTGTCGGATCGGTTGTGAGGTTGGACTAGATTTTTACGAGCGAGCGGAGCGAGCGAGCAACGGTCACAATTTCCAAGCTATACATATACCATATATTGTCTTGCATATATTTCGTGCTTGTACCTAATTTTGTAAGCCATTTCGGACATCACGTTGCACTGTACTATGAGGAAACGGTACTAATTATGTGAAACTATTGGTAAACCGTAAACATTTGTCAGAAGGCAATAGGATAAAGACTTCCGGCTCCTCGGGCTGGTGCGAATATATCAGAGTCCGTATGTGCCAAACCGATGGTTTGTGACACACCTTTACGCATCTCTCGTTCGCTGCGCTCGCACGAAAGCTATAGCCTAACCTAAAACCAATCCATCCTCCGTTCATTATTCCATATGGTGGCGAGAAATTTCAAATTTGCGAACGTGTCGGATCGGTTGTGGGGTTGGACTAGATTTTTAGGAGCGAGCGGAGCGAGCGAGCAACGGTCACAATTTCCAAGCTATACATATACCATATATTGTCTTGCATATATTTCGTGCTTGTACCTAATTTTGTCAGCCATTTCGGACATCACATTGCATTGTACTATGTGGAAATAGTACTATTTATGTGAAACTATTCATAAACTGTAAACATGTGTCGGTAGGCAATAGGATAAATACTTCCGGCTCCTCGGGCTGGTGCGAATATTTCAATGTCCGTATGTGCCAAACCGATGGTTTGTGACACACCTTTACGCGTCTCTAGTTCGCTCCTCACGCACGAAAGCTATAGCCTAACCTAAAACCAATCCATCCTCCCTTCATTATTCGATATGGTGGCGAGAAATTTCAAATTTGCGAACGTGTCGGATCGGTTGTGGGGTTGGACCAGATTTTTTACGAGCGAGCGGAGCGAGCGTGCAGCAGTCACAATTTCCAAGCTATACATATATCTTATATTGCCTTGCATATATTTCGTGTTAGTACCTAATATTGTCAGCCATTTCGGACATCACATTGCACTGTACTATGAGGAAATAGTACTATTTATGTGAAACTATTGGTAAACCATAAACATTTGTCAGAAGGCAATAGGATAAAGACTCCCGGCTCCTCGGGCTGGTGCGAATATATCAATGTCCGTATGTGCCAAACCGATGGTTTGTGACACACCTTTACGCGTCTCTCGTTCGCTGCGCTCGCACGAAAGCTATAGCCCAACCTAAAACCAATTCATCTTCCGTTCATTATTCGATATGGTGGCGACATATTTCAAATTTGCGAACGTGTGGGATCGGTTGTGAGGTTGGACTAGATGTTTACGAGCGAGCGGAGCGAGCGAGCAACGGTCACAATTTCCAAGCTATACATATACCATATATTGTCTTGCATATATTTCGTGCTTGTACCTAATTTTGTCAGCCATTTCGGACATCACATTGCACTGTACTATGTGGAAATAGTACTATTTATGTGAAACTATTCATAAACTGTAAACATGTGTCGGTAGGCAATAGGATAAATACTTCCGGCTCCTCGGGCTGGTGCGAATATTTCAATGTCCGTATGTGCCAAACCGATGGTTTGTGACACACCTTTACGCGTCTTTCGTTCGCTGCGCTCGCACGAAAGCTATAGCCTAACCTAAAACCAATCCATCTTGCGTTCATTATTCGATATGATGGCGACATATTTCAAATTTGCGAACGTGTCGGATCGGTTGTGGGGTTGGACTAGATTTTTACGAGCGAGCGGAGCGAGCGAGCAACGGTCACAATTTCCAAGCTATACATATACCTTATATTGCCTTCCATATATTTCGTGTTATTACCTAATTTTGTCAGCCATTTCGGACATCACATTGCACTGTACTATGAGGAAAGAGTACTATTTATGTGAAACTATTCATAAACTGTAAACATGTGTCGGTAGGCAATAGGATAAAGACTTCCGGCCCCTCGAGCTGGTACGAATATTTCAATATCCGTATGTGCCAAACCGTTGGTTTATGACACACCTTTACGCGTCTCTCGCTCGACGCGCTCGCTCGAAAACTATAGCCTAACCTAAAACCAATCCATCTTGCGTTCATTATTCGATTTGATGGCGACTAATTTAAAATTTGGGAACGTGTCGGATCGAATGTGAAGTTGGACTGGAATTTTACGAGCAAGCGGAGCGAGCGAGCAACGGTCGAAATTTCCAAGCTATACATGTACCATATATTGCCTTGCATATATTTCGTGTTATTACTTAATTTTGTCAGCCATTTCGGACATCACATTGCACTGTACTATGAGGAAACGGTACTAATTATGTGAAACTATTGGTAAACCGTAAACATTTGTCAGAAGGCAATAGGATAAAGACTTCCGGCTCCTCGGGCTGGTGCGAATATTTCAATGTCCGTATGTGCCAAACCGTTGGTTTGTGACACACCTTTACGCGTTTCACGCTCGCTGCGCTCGCACGAAAGCTGTAGCCTAACATAAACCAATCCATCTTCCGTTCATTATTCGATATGGTGGCGACATGTTTCGAATTTGCGAACGTGTGGGATCGGTTGTGAGGTTGGACTAGATTTTTACGAGCGAGCGGAGCGATCGAGCAACGGTCACAATTTCCAAGCTATACGTATACCATATATTGCCTTGCATAGTTTTCGTGCTAGTACATAATTTTGTCTGCCATTTCGGACATCACATTGCACTGTACTATGAGGCAATAGTACTATTTATGTGAAACTATTCATAAACTGTAAACATGTGTCGGTAGGCAATAGGATAAATACTTCCGGCTCCTCGGGCTGGTGCGAATATTTCAATGTCCGTATGTGCCAAACCGTTGGTTTGTGACACACCTTTACGCGTCTCTCACTCGCTGCGCTCGCTCGAAAGCTATAGCCTAACCTAAAAGCAATCCCTCTTGCGTTAGTCATTCGACATGAAGGCGACTTATTTCAAATTTGGGAACGTGTCGGATCGAATGTGAGGTTGGACCAGATTTTTACGAGCGAGCGGAGCGAGCGAGCAACGATCACAATTTCCAACCTATACATACACCTTATATTGCCTTGCATATATGTCGTGTTATTACCTAATTTTGTCTGCCATTTCGGACATCACATTGCACTGTACTATGAGGAAACGGTACTAATTATGTGAAACTGTTGGTAAACCGTAAACATTTGTCAGAAGGCAATAGGATAAAGACTTCCGGCCCCTCGAGCTGGTACGAATATTTCAATATCCGTATGTGCCAAACCGTTGGTTTATGACACACCTTTCCGCGTCTCTCGCTCGACGCGCTCGCTCGAAAACTATAGCCTAACCTAAAACCAATCCATCTTGCGTTCATTATTCGATTTGATGGCGACATATTTCAAATTTGGGAACGTGTCGGATCGAATGTGAAGTTGGACTGGATTTTTACGAGCAAGCGGAGCGAGCGAGCAACGGTCACAATTTCCAAGCTATACAAGTATCATATATTGCCTTGCGTTATTTCGTGTTATTACTTAATTTTGTCAGCCATTTCGGATATCACATTGCACTGTACAATGAGGAAACGGTACTAATTATGTGAAACTATGGTAAACTGTAAACATGTGTCGGTAGGCAATAGGATAAATACTTCCGGCTCCTCGGGCTGGTGCGAATATTTCAATGTCCGTATGTGCCAAACCGTTGGTTTATGACACACCATTACGCGTCTCTCGCTCGCGGCGCTAGCTCGAAAACTATAACCTAACCTAAAACCAATCCATCTTGCGTTCATTATTCGATATGATGGCGACATATTTCAAATTTGCGAACGTGTCGGATCGGTTGTGAGGTGGACTAGATTTTTACGAGCGAGCGGAGCAAGCGAGCAACGGTCACAATTTCCAAGCTATACATATACCTTATATTGCCTTCCATATATTTCGTGTTATTACCTAATTTTGTCAGCCATTTCGGACATCACATTGCACTGTACTATGAGGAAATAGTACTGTTTATGTGAAACTATTCATAAACTGTAAACATGTGTCGGTAGGCAATAGGATAAATACTTCCGGCTCCTCGGGCTGGTGCGAATATTTCAATGTCCGTATGTGCCAAACCGTTGGTTTATGACACACCATTACGCGTCTCTCGCTCGCTGCGCTCGCTCGAAAACTATAGCCTAACCTAAAACCAATCCATCTTGCGTTCATTATTCGATATGGTGGCGACATATTTCAAATTTGCGAACGTGTGGGATCGGTTGCGAGGTTGGACTAGATTTTTACGAGCGAGCGGAGCGAGCGAGCAACGGTCACAATTTCCAAGCTATACATGTATCATATATTGCCTTCCATATATTTCGTGTTATTACCTAATTTTGTCAGCCATTGCGGACATCACATTGCACTGTACTATGAGGAAGTAGTACTATTCTTGTGAAACTATTCATAAACTGTAAACATGTGTCGGTAGGCAATAGGATAAATACTTCCGGCTCCTCGGGCTGGTGCGAATATTTCAATGACCGTATGTTCCAAACCGTTGGTTTATGACACACCTATACGCGTCTCTCGCTCGCTGCGCTCGCTCGAAAACTATAGCCTAACCTAAAACCAATCCATCTCGCGTTCATTATTCGATATGATGGCGACATATTTCAAATTTGCGAACGTGTCGGATCGGTTGTGGGGTTGGACTAGATTTTTACGAGCGAGCGGAGCGAGCGAGCAACGGTCACAATTTCCAAGCTATACATATACCTTATATTGCCTTCCATATATTTCGTGTTATTACCTAATTTTGTCAGCCATTTCGGACATCACATTGCACTGTACTATGAGGAAATAGTACTATTTATGTGAAACTATTCATAAACTGTAAACATGTGTCGGTAGGCAATAGGATAAATACTTCCGGCTCCTCGGGCTGGTGCGAATATTTCAATGTCCGTATGTTCCAAACCGTTGGTTTATGACACACCTATTCGCGTCTCTCGCTCGCTGCGCTCGCTCGAAAACTATAGCCTACCTAAAACCAATCCATCTTGCGTTCATTATTCGATATGATGGCGACATATTTCAAATTTGCGAAAGTGTCGGATCGGTTGTGGGGTTGGACTAGATTTTTACGAGCGAGCGGAGCGAGCGAGCAACGGTCACAATTTCCAAGCTATACATATACCTTATATTGCCTTCCATATATTTCGTGTTATTACCTAATTTTGTCAGCCATTTCGGACATCACATTGCACTGTACTATGAGGAAATAGTACTGTTTATGTGAAATTATTCATAAACTGTAAACATGTGTCGGTAGGCAATAGGATAAATACTTCCGGCTCCTCGGGCTGGTGCGAATATTTCAATGTCCGTATGTGCCAAACCGTTGGTTTATGACACACCATTACGCGTCTCTCGCTCGCGGCGCTCGCTCGAAAACTATAGCCTAACCTAAAACCAATCCATCTTGCGTTCATTATTCGATATGATGGCGACATATTTCAAATTTGCGATCGTGTCGGATCGGTTGTGAGGTTGGACTAGATTTTTACGAGCGAGCGGAGCGAGCGAGCAACGGTCACAATTTCCAAGCTATACATATACCATATATTGTCTTGCATATATTTCGTGCTTGTACCTAATTTTGTAAGCCATTCCGGACATCACGTTGCACTGTACTATGAGGAAACGGTACTAATTATGTGAAACTATTGGTAAACCGTAAACATTTGTCAGAAGGCAATAGGATAAAGACTTCCGGCTCCTCGGGCTGGTGCGAATATATCAGAGTCCGTATGTGCCAAACCGATGGTTTGTGACACACCTTTACGCATCTCTCGTTCGCTGCGCTCGCACGAAAGCTATAGCCTAACCTAAAACCAATCCATCCTCCGTTCATTATTCCATATGGTGGCGAGAAATTTCAAATTTGCGAACGTGTCGGATCGGTTGTGGGGTTGGACTAGATTTTTAGGAGCGAGCGGAGCGAGCGAGCAACGGTCACAATTTCCAAGCTATACATATACCATATATTGTCTTGCATATATTTCGTGCTTGTACCTAATTTTGTCAGCCATTTCGGACATCACATTGCATTGTACTATGTGGAAATAGTACTATTTATGTGAAACTATTCATAAACTGTAAACATGTGTCGGTAGGCAATAGGATAAATACTTCCGGCT